>NC_007285.2:695000-775000 GCF_000002725.2 Leishmania major strain Friedlin | reverse complement strand
TGCAACGAAGCATTTTTTTCTGCCTGTATGTACTCTTGGTGGCTAAAGTTTTTCACGCAGCTCCCTTGGCAAGTGAGAAATCTGTGGCGTCGGCATACGAGAGGGACCGCCTCATCGCAGCGAATCGCGACAGCAAGTCGGAGTGGAAGGCGTCAGCAGCATCCTCGGAGCAAAAGCGCAGAAACGACCGGCCACCCTCTTTGTCGTCCTCAAAAACCTCGACGGCCGACGAGCGTGCCATTTGAGAAATCTCGCGCCGGTCGGGTTCCGCCACGCCCTTCCAATACACAACCAAGTAACCGTTGGATGCAGCAAATCTAGCGCCCACGGTGGAGACAGCAGAGGTGTACTTGTGTCTCACATAGGACCGCCTCGCAAAAGCGTCAATGCCGTTTTCGTGGATCCATCCGACATCGATAATACCACTGTTCTCAGGCTCTTTCGCCAGTCGCGAGAGAGACGCGTAGCAAACCGCACAGTTCATTGGCTCCGAGAAGAAGACAACAGTAGCGTGGTTGCCGTCGGTGAGCTCAAAGCTGTGAACCACGCTCGTCTTGCCGAATTTCTCAAATGTGGCGCACAGCTTCTCGGGAGCTAGCGCCGTGGCGTGGTAGACGACCACGCCGTGGGTGTCTCCTAGTTGAACCGCAAGCGGCCTCCCCTGCATCACTGATTTAACGCTCAATGCAAGTTGTGCATGTGAGAGGCCCAAGTAATTAGAGCAGCTGGCACTTAAATCAGAGAGCAGAGCAAAGGGAAGGAGAGATGGAGGTAGAGAATCATACGTGCAGTAAACTCTTCTCTTGACATCGGTGCCGCTGTTCGATGCTCTGTGAGCGTGGACCAGGGTTTACACCAGTCCTGCACTGCCCAGATGCCGATCGAGAAATGCAATAGGGTGCCTTGTTGCTTTTGTCAAGGATAGACTTCTTACCTTCAAGAGTAGTACAAGACTCTAGGAAAAGCGATGGAACACAGAGCGAGGGGGAAGAAGGAATCCAGTGCCGGGGGG
This sequence comes from Leishmania major strain Friedlin, assembly GCF_000002725.2. Classification (NCBI taxonomy): domain Eukaryota; phylum Euglenozoa; class Kinetoplastea; order Trypanosomatida; family Trypanosomatidae; genus Leishmania; species Leishmania major. The sequence continues at coordinate 773,988 of NC_007285.2, read as the reverse complement.
AAGCCGGACTAGGAGGTGCAAAAGAACAAGTCAGCAGTGCGGCTGCCTCGCTCTGTAAGCCACTCAAATCTGAAAAGGGCGATGCCGTCAGACCCGAACCCCAGCATAAGAGAAGTTTTGGCGGCTAGCTTCGTCATTCGCGTGCAGAGGCGTGCGTACTCTTGCAAATCAGTGCAGCGCGCCGACCCCTCCAGACGCTTGGATACGCCATCGCACTCATCCAGCAAGAGCTGCAGCGATGAGGTGACAGTGCTCGTTTTCATGCCCAGCTCGCACACCGTCGACGAAACGCGTCGAAGAAACACGTCACATCGCTCGTCGTCCCCAGCACAGACGGAACGGACAATCTCGCCAAAGTTTCGAACGTCGGCAATGGTGTACAGAACCCCCACATCGTGATCAACCAGAAGCTTCGGTCCGAGGTCGTGGAGCGCTCCAACCTGTGCTACTTGCACGCCTGTGTCGTCTTCCTTTTTCTGATAGAGAAGGACACATGAGAGATCGTCAGCAACCTCGAGAGTGATGGGAGAAAGGCCGCTGAAGCAGCTGAGAACACTAGTGAAAAAAATAGCGTTCACAGCCCACGAAGTTGCGTACGGTTCCACTGCAGCAATCTTTTGCGGCCTCTCAGACTCATCGGCAAAGTCTACCGTGGTGTAGCTGAATGGAGGGATGTTGACGGTGGAAACCTGCAGCACGGTGCGTCGGCCTTCACGCCTCAGCTTGAACTTTACCGTGTCATCGAACTGCAGCAGATACTGAGTGACAAAGAGAAACTCGGCACCGCATGGAAACTGGAATGCCATCTTGCAGCGCGGAGCAGCCTGATGGCTATTGCAGATGCATGTAAGCACAGCAAAAACGAGAAAAAAGCCAGCAGCAGAGAAAAAGAGGGAGAGGAAACGTGGCGTTGGGCAATAGAAGAGCTGTTAACCTCATTGAAAGCCTTTGGAAGTGCTTGGTGTGCAGCAGCACTCTCTTTTGTGGCAAGCTTCACCAGCAAAGGTGGGGTGTCGCGTTATTCTTCTTTCGAGCGTTTCTCGGTCGAGATGAAAAAGATTTCGATCGAAACATAGTAAACTTGTAAAGCAGCATCTGTGAGGCTATTTTTCGAAATCTCCATGAGTCAGCCCCTACGGCCGGCTTCAAGACATCCCCTTCAGATCGAACCCTTCATAAAGGCGCGCCAAGGCACTGTCAGCTCCCTCCAGCACCGCCAGCGCTGCTACTTTCAGTTTTAAGTCTTCTCGCGCCCTCTCGATCTCGTTGTCGCACTGCTGCAAGCGCCATTCAAAGTACTTTAGCGTATCAGTGTGGCTCAGCTCGCACAACACAAACGTAGAGCCGCCGCTCAGTATCCATAAGTCCTCCTCGGGCCGTGCTGTTAATATTTTTCGCTGAGCCTCGCGATACTGGTTCTTTCGGCGGTCGAGATCGACGAGGTATTGTTTGGCCTCTGTAACCTCCTCCACCGCAATCTCGATATCTACCCGCTCCGCGTTGAGATCCTTTTCCATCTTTTGTGCGGGGAAAGTGCGTCACCTCAGATAAGCACAAGAACTGATGTGACAAGATGAAAGGCGAGAAAGGAGAAGAGCAAGGAAGCATGAAAGCGAAACCTGACGAGAAATGCGTACGGGGAGAAAAGACGTACACGAAGGCTCTACATCCGGCACGCATGGCCACCACTGATAGCTCGACAGTAGATGCACACGCAAGTGCTCAGGGTCAGACAGCACTCGCGCCGAGCAAGGGACTCCGCGGGCCCGACGCTGCTTGAAAGTACATGTTGATTATCTCTGGCGCCGTTCCTTTCACGTGTTAAAGTCAGTAGAGAAATTCCTACAGCCTGTTATATGTGAAATGGAATAAAGTTAGATTTTGACAAAGAGAAAACGATCGAGCCACCGCGACTACACTCATCTGTGCTCGTCTGATGTGTAGGGCCTACGATATCGGTTGCCTACTCTTGCTTGATCTCACCACAGTCAGTGACCGTGATGGGCTGGCGGGTAGCACCAGATTGGCTGCCCTGAGTCTCCACCTTCATGATGACGTCATAGCCCTTGGTGACCTGGCCGAACACGACATGCTTCCCGTCCAGCCAGTCGGTGGGAGCGGTGCAGATGAAGAATTGAGAGCCGTTTGTGTTGGGGCCGGCATTAGCCATTGACAGCGTGCCCGGGCCAAAATGCCTTCCGGCACGTCCGGCAAAGGACTCATCAGGAAACTTGTGACCGTAGATGGACTCGCCACCGGTGCCGTTGCCGGCAGTGAAATCGCCACCCTGGCACATGAACTGTGGTATAACGCGGTGGAAACGGCTTCCCTTGAACCAGAGAGGCTTGCCAGAGCGGCCAACACCCTTCTCACCGGTGCAAAGCGCGCGGAAGTTCTCGGCCGTCTTCGGCACGACGTCCTTGAAGAGCTCCATCTCGACACGCCCTGCCGGCTGCGATCCGATAGAGATGTCGAAGAACACGATGGGGTTATTCGAGTTGATCGGGTAGAACGGAATCCTGCGCTCAGCGCTTAGAAAGGTACGGCGAAGCATTTTTGGAGGGAGGGACACTTTCAGTGAACAAGATCTCAAGAAATAGGATATCACCAGTGCTTCTGAGTGCATGTGTGTGTACGCGTACGCGCAAGAGGAAATGCAGGTGTAGAGAGTCAGTATGAGCGACAAGTGCAAGAAAAGGCATGTTTTCCCTCCGACATGCCCGCTCCGCCATTACAGCATGGGCGGAAGGGGCACGCTAGCCCCGGCCCGTCACAGGCCCCCATCGCGTGGCGCGAAGCAGCGCTAGAGACACACGCATCACAGTCATGCGCCGACGCAGCCATCTCAGCACGGACCCTGCATCAGCCTCTACCAGCCCCTTCTACGCACGCAGCCCCACCGCTGCCCCAACTATGCCGACAGCCACCCGGCGCATCCCTCGGCGTGGCTCAGGCGCCCCACAGCAGGAGGCAGTGAGGGCCGGGCGGGTCGCAGTCGAGTCGCGCTGACACTCCGCCCATGTAGCATGGATGGCGCAACCCGGTGGACAGTCGCGGGTCGCTCCGACGCGGCGCCATCCACGACCTGACCGCCGCCATCAGCAGCGATGCAGCGCTCTGACTTCCCCACGTCGTAGGCGTCTGACCCTGCCACCACCAGATGCGGTGCGGCATTGGCGGGGGATAGGGGCTGCCTGGCTTCTCCCCCGCACAGGTCGGGGGTACTGGACCCTGATATCACGCGCCGAGGTGCACCCCTTTCATCCGGGTACAATAAGAGGAACACCAGGCAAAGAAAAAAGAAGCATCAAACACCTCCGTTAGTGTCAATCACTTGTAGACCGAAGCCCTCGCAGCGCTGTCGTGAATGCGCGTAGCAGAAGGCAGCGAGACACACAATAAAAATGGGCGCGGTACATGAACAACCTCCTGATTTCTCTGAGCGTTTCACTAAGGCACCGAGAACCTCAGCCTATGTACATTCCACAAATGAGCGTGAGAAAACAGGAACCACGTGACACCTAGTCCTTGGCTTCCAGGTAGCTTAGAACGTCTTGACAGTAACCCCTCTCTGCGTGTCGTTCAAGCGCGGACCGAGTTAAATCAACAACAATATGCGGTGAAATATCACCCAACCTTTTCAAGGCCTCTGCCAGAGAAGGCCGGATGCCGATCGTCTCCTCCGTGTCATCCAGGTAGACGAGCATCTTCTTCGCGAGGGGCACTACCTGTGCCGATACCTCATCGACTATAAGTGGTGACGCCCCCCAGTTGTCGGCAAGAAGCCGGGTCAGCTCGTTGGAAGTACGCAGGCGGATGGCATCGTTTGAATCGTCGAAGCGCAGAAGCACGGATTGAATTATCTCATGCGCTGCACCTTTGACCATGGGCAAGCGGCAGACCTCAAAAAGAACCGACATGCAAACAAGTCGCATTTCACCGTCATCAGCGTCGGAAGCTGCACACCAGGAGTTTATGACCGTAGTAGATAAAGCGTTGCTATTTTTCACCAGCTCCGCCTGTAGGGCATCGCAGTACACAGGGTCGAGGAGAGCGCACAGGCAGTTCACAGCCACTTTACGGAAGAGGTGAGCGGTGTTGCCCGGTTGAAAGGCCGACAACGGGAGGACAACGGCGCGCAGAAGTTCGCTGGTTTCGCTTGGCGCAAAGGCGCCTGTTCTGCGCCAGAGAAGCTGTTCCAGAACAGTAAAGTAGCGCAGCTCCTCTGTGACTTTGACTGCAAAATTTATGTCCGTCAGTCGTGATTCAAAAATGTCTGTGAGCACTCCGCCGAGTGTGTCAATGCCGTCCGCATTCAGTACCAGGTCACTGAAAGCGCTGACCGGAAGCGCCGCCCTGTAGCGAAACAGTAACCGCCCTGCATGCAGGCTATAGATACCAGTAATTGATCCCGTCACTAGTGTCGACAGCATCGTGATTGTCTCGCCGGCCTTCAGCTGAAGCGCGGGTATCTCAGTGCTCTTGATACGCAATAAAGAGTAAAGAATAATAGAATCCAGCGTTCTCTGCTTTGGGTCGTGGAGCACTTCGTTGGGGAGAGGATGCTCCGGGGAGGCGATGAACCCCTTAGCCACAAAGACTGGAATGACTTTCTGAAGAGTCTCGAGAAGCGCACCCAGTAGATGCTCGTTCTCACACTCGATCAAATCACTTGTCGTCAGCGCTTGAATAATTCGGCTAGAGTGAGTCGGTGTCAGCTTCTCCTTCGAACCTTCGATAAGGTACGCCAGCGCTTGAAGAATCGAGCACTTGACTGTCACAGCTGCAGTCGAAAACAGCGTCGGCATCGGCCCGCACGCATCGTCGAGAGAAGTGAGCACCACCATTTTGTTGCGCGACCTTTCGATAACAGATACATCCTCGTAAGGGTCAGCGTTTGCGGCCGGCTTCGCGATAAGAAACGGTAAGTACTGTTCAGGGACCAGGAACTTCCCCAGTATCTCAACACAAAATGTCGCTTCCTGCCTGACCTCGACGTTTTCGTCAGCAAACGCTTTGTACACAGCGCTGAGGATACGCTCGGTAAACTGCACGCAGGACTTCTCACAGTAGTAGATAGTTGTCCACAACAACTTCAGCGCTACCACCTTGCGATTATTCGTGGAGAAAGGAATCATCCAGTCGACAGCGGTGATGTCCCTTAGAATCTTGTCGAGGAAAGCCCGAACGGCCTCGGCGACGACGTAGCGAGTGCCCAGGCTGGGGCGGCTATGAAAGAGGTCGCAACACTCTGCTGAAGGTGCCGTGAACGTCATGGAGGGATACTCGGCATCGCCGTACCACTCAATATCCTTCATAGTGATGCGCCTGTTCGCCATATCGATCCGGTTGTCCTCGTTGTCGATCATATAAAGCTGCCCGACTCGCTCCAAAATTTTGCGCGCCATGTTGCGAACAGCATCAAATGAATCAGTCACAAGAAGCATGAGATGTGGTAGGTATTTTGCGTGCATCTCCAGCCGCTCCTTGACGTCCAGCAACGCGCATGACAAAACTGAGAGGGCTGCTAGGCGAACTGGCTCACTGTGATCGTTGCAGAGGACAAACAGCTCCGACGCCATTGTCCTGTTCTCTGGCTCGTCCTTTCCGTCTCTCAGTACCTCAGAGGCTCCGCATCGAAACAAAACAGCCAGCGTTTGGGCCGCCTCGCACCGTACAGCACTGTGCTTGTGTAGAAGACACGAGTCTTTCAGAGCTTTTGCCAGCGGTGTACTAATCACCTTTACTTGCTTGGGCTCGATGGAGCACAGTTGGCAAGCTGCCTTGCACGCTTCCTTCTTGAGCTCTGGGAAAGGGTCACGAAAGCAGTTCTCCAGCAGTACCAGAAAAAAGTCAATGTAGTTCCGCGGTCCGATATCGTGTGGAAAGCACGTCATGCAGGCTGTCCCGAGTCGAAGAAGAAGAAGCCTGATCTCTTCGCTCTCTTCAGCAACTGGCACGATCCCAATGCGCGTGACAACAGAAGGAAGAACCCAGTCCAAAACGCTCGCGTCTTGGCCGGGTAGGAGCTCGATTGTTATCCGCGCCGCCTCTTCTCGTGAGCGCTCCGAGGTGTCCTCAAATCCCTTTAGACATGACCGAATAATTGAAAACTCGTCGTCTTTTGACAGATTCCCCCTCTGTGCTTTGACAAACTCGTGTATTTTCTTGTATGCTGCGCACCTCTTCATTTTGTTCGAGTCCTGTAACTCGTTGAGGTACTTGGGAAGCAGATCCATTGTTCCTGAGATACTTGACCGATGACTGTTAGGAAAAAAAGATGTCCCTCAATTAGTTCGGAAAGAGAAACAGAGCGCAAGTTTTGAAGCAGACTTTACTTTTGCAACAACTCATTTCGTCTGCAGTTCGCAACAGAAGCGATCAGCATGGAGGCAATGTCGTCAGCGCAAGGCGACGAATGGCTACGGGTTTTCCCGTCACCCTGAGACCGTCCACGTAGGAAGCAGTACGCAAAGGGAAAAGATCCTCTCTTTTTCTTTCGTCTTTTAAGCGCGATAAAGGAGATACCTCCCACACTGAGAAACAGTACACCACGTCGACATGAATGCTACACTAGCTCGCTAAAATAGGGAGAAAAAAATAGCAGTACGTGTGAATTAAAAGCCGGCAGCACCCGTGTCCTCAAGCAGTCCTACTGAAGAAAATCATTGAAGTGCATTTTACAACAAAAAGTTTGAGTTTTGCTGCTGCGATATAGAAAAAATTGCTGGCATCCAGCACACGCTGGGTGATTACAAACTCGTCCGCCTGGTGCCTTTCTAGTCACCGCAAACTCTCTTAGAACTACCGTTGAGGCCCTCCAGTTCTGTGAAGTTCCCAATCTCAGCATGGATGCTAAAAAGGAAGCCATCATTTGTCTGCCTGCGTTTCTATCGGAAGCCCTGTCAAATCTTACTACATGATCAAGCTTTCGGATGAATCCCATGAAAACCCCATCCCGAAAACCTTGAGCCAGTCCAGGATGAGCTCCGCATTTGTTGAATCGTACGTGGCGATAAGAGCAACAGAAAAGAGTCTAGGGGAGCAGGTGAAGTCACCCTTCTCAATATGGTGTCCCACACAGCTCGGAAAGGCTGAAGAACCCACAAGACGTCATCACGTTTTCCAAGGTAGTGAGGCGCATGGAACGCTTGCTTCTCAGCCCCCTTCAAACGCACGTACATAGTCCTCAGCCCAAGCAGACTCGGAAAACAGTCCTCATTACCCAAAGTCTCCTGAATCACGAGCAGGCTCGACTTCACGGCGTGAAGTCACTTCTCATTCGCCGACAACATACCGAGATCCAAACCTGAATGACCCTTGAGGTGCCTTGCTCCGGCCTCGACAGAAAGATCGCACCCTGCAGCATGCACGTCGAGCAAAGGGGAAGTGGCCAGATGCTGTCCAGAATGAAGATGACGCTGCGCTCCCGTGCAGCCGCAGTAAGCCCGGGCACATCTTGGGTCTCGAATGTCTCCAAGCCATGAGACTCCGGAAAAGGCGCAGCAGTCTTCAGGGACTTTGAAAGTAGCGGCCGCAGCTACCTTGATGTGCTTAGTGGTTTGCAGTAGCGGGTATTGATTCCCGTGTAGCTGAGAAAGCTGTCATAGAGGCTCTGAGTCGGAAGATACGGTGTCGAGCACCACTATACCATCACCGTACCCCACAGCCAAAACAAAAGCGTGCGCGACCGCAGCTATTCCAGGCAACCGAATGGCGGCGCCTGCGCCGGCACCGCCTATCAGCGCTGTCGACTCACTTTGCAGATTTACCACGGTGGCATTTCCGTGTGCAGAGTACACGAAGACCGCCCGCAAGCTTAGAACGTTGTCCAGAGTCTTGTATAGTATCGCCGAGCCACGGGAAACTGGATGCTTAAGAATTCGTGCTGCTCACCTGGGCGGTGGGTGAAGCTACCCAGCACTGTCTCTACGCTCCTGTTTTCGCTTTCAGGGTTTGTGCAGGTCTTTGCTGCTTCTCGAACTCTAACAAGTAGAGATCGGCACACATAGGATGTGTGGTTCAAGGACGAGCACTTTCCACTGCAAAGAGAAGCGCCCATTGTTTCATCACGCACAAGGAAAAGTACGCTCCAGTCGCTGGGGGTCTGGCTGCGAATGCATCCTACTCAGAAACAGCGAAGAAGTATGATAGACCGGCTCCCTCGGGTGCTTCCATGATACCGAGATACCCGTGGTTCCCCAGCGATAATCACCCCCTGAAACACGTGTTCTCCGGTGAGTGAAGCTCGATAAAGGGCATCATTCATATCAGCAGAAAACCACACAACATCACCAGTTGACCACCTCCTTCATAGTACGGATTCTCAGTGTACACCCACTACCGCCCCGCACTTAAAAGCTTGACTGAAAGAGACGTCTCTTCACCCATCGCCTACCGTTTCAAACACTAAAAAAGCCTGCAGTTTCCCCATCCTTTCCGCCCAATGATCACCGACGGCGTCTGATACCCCTACCTCTTCATCCGTCCCCTTGCCAAGAAGCGGCACGTAAAACTCAGAAACTACTTCCCACTTCATCCCTCACCAGTCATCTTCACCTCCCGTCCGTTTTTCTAACTGCACAAAAAAGATATCTCTTCCACCCCCCCCCCGACATGCCCGCTCTGCTATTACAGCATGGGCGGAAGGGGCACGCTAGCCCCGGCCCGTCACAGGCCCCCATCGCGTGGCGCGAAGCAGCGCTAGAGACACACGCATCACAGCCATGCGCCGACGCAGCCATCTCAGCACGGACCCTGCATCAGCCTCTACCAGCCCCTTCTATGCACGCAGCCCCACCGCTGCCCCAACTATGCCGACAGCCACCCGGCGCATCCCTCGGCGTGGCTCAGGCGCCCCACAGCAGGAGGCAGTGAGGGCCGGGCGGGTCGCAGTCGAGTCGCGCTGACACTCCGCCCATATAGCATGGATGGCGCAACCCGGTGGACAGTCGCGGGTCGCTCCGACGCGGCGCCATCCACGACCTGACCGCTGCCATCAGCAGCGATGCATCGCTCTGACTTCCCCACGTCGTAGGCGTCTGACCCTGCCACCACCAGATGCGGTGCGGCATTGGCGGGGGATAGGGGCTGCCTGGCTTCTCCCCCGCACAGGGCGGGGGTACTGGACCCTGATGCCGCATTCCGGCGCCCCCCCCCCAGCTACAAGGGATCATGGGGCAACGCCGCTCAAATGGTAGGTGCCGCGAACTCCGTCTACCAGCAGCCATTTTTCTTCTGCAAGCCTTCAGACCTTTTATTTAATAAAGCAAAAAATGCCTATCGAGCTTTCCTTCTGCAAGCCATAGCATTTTTCGGTAAGGTGAACTGCCTGCGCGCGCTCCAAAGAGAATTCCGCTCTCAAAGAAGCAAAGGGCGCTATGGGCATGACACCGCTGATGACCAGTTCACTTTTAGATCGGCCCAATGTCTAACAGGTTGGCCGTTGAGCACCAGATGCTAAGAAAAAAAAAAGAGTTAGGAGATGCGAACCAAAAACACAACAAAACGCCCCATCTTGTTTTTGCTCCCAAGGTGCAAAACCGCCATGCCCACCGCGACGCAGCACACCAACGAAAGTCGAAAGAAGGCATAAAGGTTTCCCCAAACGGAAATCGCGCTTTCCAAGCCGCTGCACGCTCAATCAAAGTCTGCAAAAACGGCCTTAACCCAGCGACAAAAGGAGAGAACCCGTGTAAAGCCGGGGCCCCCTATCATGTTCCTATGAACAAACAAAACACCAAGTGCTGGTGGAAGAAGGCGTGGAAAACAAACAAAATTGAATCACAACCGTACTCAAGTTTTAGTTTTCCCTACGAAGTCTTTCGCAGATTCCCGATCCCAGTTTTGGTGACCCTGTACCCCACAGGCGCTTCAAATGTCGTTTTCTTTTTTGATTTCTGGCTAGCTCAAAACGCTGTGGCGTTTTTGAAAAGGTCCACAGCAGCAAAATGTGCAACAAAGAGGTTTGTTTTCCCAACGGCAAAAGATGATGGAGATGTTGGAGCTTTGTTCCAAGATACGTTGCTCGTTTCCACTATTTTATGTTTTTGCTCAACAAATCAGCATTTTTTCCGAATGAACTGGGGCTCTCATTTTACCAAAGCTAGTTTATGCCAAATAAGGCGCTGGCACGCTTAATGGTAATGGAAAAGTTTTTTTAGTAGTCAAAAGAGCATTAGAAGGGGCTGGGCAAGAGCCATTTCAGTTTTCTGTCTTGGCGCGCTTTATTTCTCCGTTTTTGACCGCCCGCCGGCCTAAAATGAACAAAAAATAGAACCCATTATTATTGGGGTTGTGTATGGTGCCCAGTATGGCCTTGTGCCATTTGCTTATCCGAAAGCGCCGATCTGATGAAAAAGACGGCGATAAACAAATATTGGCGATACTCTATCGGAACTTGAATAATCCGAAAATGCCTGCGGAACTTGGCCTACCGGGGGCTTCCCGTAACAGCCAGCCCCCCGAAAAGCAAGGCGGCGTTGGCGCGCGGGCTCTGTTTGTGGTTTTGGGTGGGCGTCTTTGGGACACATCGAACACCCCCTGTGGAAACAAGCCGGCGGGTTGGGGTCTGTGGGCGGCCCGTCGGGGCCGCAGGAAAAATCGCCGCGCCGCCTGCGGGGGTGTGGCAGAACAAAGTCACCCGGGGCGTTCCCCCCGCTTTCCGCCGCCCTTCTTGGGAAGACACGTCTTCTTTCTGCGTCGCGAACCGGTTTTCGCCCCAGTAAACGCCTGCCCTCTCCCGCTTTCCTGCCGGCATCAATTTATGTAAACGTGAGTTTGGTGAAACTGGGAAGCCGCCGCTCTAGCCAGGTTTTCGCAAGCGTTCTTTTTTTAGAAATTTATCCGCTGATGGCGTATCCCTGCGGCGCTTTTTTTGTGAGAGGGGGGGGGGGAAGGCACAAGCACGAAACGGCAGAAGAGCCGGGAGATGCCATGAGGCTCGTGCGGGTTTGTGTTTTCCTTCTAGGCGCGCTGGAAATTTCTTTCCTTGGGGTGTCTTGGATTGCTGCTACGCTTTGCGTCCTTATATCGTTTCAACTTTCAGCGGCGTGTTGGTCATCGGTTTTGGTTGTTGCGCAGCCGCTTTCCCTATTTTCTGTTTTTTCCTTGCTTTTCCACGATCGGGTCTTTGCTTTTGTTGTTCCCGCAAGGTCGGGTGTTCTGTGTGGGGTCTTCTGCGATATGGTTTCCCCAGCGTTTTTTTTTGTGGGTCCGGTTCGTGGGCGCCGTGCTTGCTCTTGGAATGGGTGGGCATGCGCGCGTCGCGGTTTTCCTTTGGGGCTTTTTTCTTGATCAGCCCACCAGCCCCCGCCCGCCCCAATGAAAAAGGGGGTCCTTTTGCAAAGCCATCCGTTTTCTTTCTGCTAGGCGGTTTCCTTGCTCAGAGCGTTTGGGATGTCATTACCTATGTGTTTTCCAGGGTTGCTTTTGATCTGGGAGTCAGTTGTTGTGCATTTTCGCGCATTTTTGTGTGGGTTTATCGCGCGGCCACTTTCGCGGCGTTCCCTGGCCTTTCCCTTTTATCTGTGTTTTGACATATTTTAGCCCGTATCCAATGACGCCCCTTTTGGCCTTTTTCAAAGGTTCTCCGTGTCGTGCCTTTTCCTTTGCCTTGCTCTCGGCCGGCTCGGGTTTCGTTCTGGTGCTCCTGTTCTGTTCGCTTTTGGGTTGTGGGCCCTCCCTGCGTGCGCGGGCCGCCGGGGCCAGTTTTGGCAAAAGCTTTTTCCAACCCCACCCCAAAAAACGATTCCCCGCATTCTGCTTTCTTTTCCTCGTCAACAGCTCCCTCTGGTATTTTTTGTCTGCATTTGTGCTGTCTAGCAGGCCCATGTTCTTTTTAACCTCTAAAGCTTGCCTCTCAGGCTTTGGGTGTGGGTCGTGTTTTCGCCTTTCCGCCTCGTGGGCACCCTTTTTCCGTCTGCTGAAAATCCCGGCTTGTTCTCGGAACGGCTTCCCCGGGGGCTCCCTTTGCGGCTTCCCTTATTGCGGCGTTCGCTCGTCGTTTTCTCGTCCTTTTCTGGGGGGTTGGGGCTGGGGTTTTTGCTTGGTGCCTCGGGGTTTTGGGGGGGGGGGCGCCTGGCGTCCTTCCCAGTGGAAAGGGCGGGGGTGCCCCGGCCCCCCACCCGCGCCGGGGTGCCCTTTCCCGGAGGCCCAGGGCTAGTGGGGTCGGGCGAGAAGGGGGCGGTGGCAGAGCCAACACCCACCAGCCCCTTGGGCGCCTAGCGATGGGAATAGGGCAGGGCACGGCGTTTCACCCAAGTGTGGTTTTGCGTAAACGCAGCCAAAATGGCGGAAGCAGAAGGGAATGGGGCGAAAAGTGGCAACAGACGGGGCCTCCTGTGGGGTCGTGGGGCGTGGAATGTGCGGCTGGTGGTGGGCGAGCCCGGCGTCGGTTGCCGTCCCTGAGCGGCAAAGCGCTGGCCATTTCGTGCGCTAACAGGCCGCGTTTGAGCCGTCGGTGAGGCGCCGCCCCTTCCGTTTATGAGTCTGTGTTTTGTTTGTATGGTTGATAAAGCTATCGCATTTACACAAGGATAGCCTAAGGTGAAAGCACCAGAAAAGGAGAGGGTCAGCGGGGCTGCTGGGCACCACTGTCACTTGGGAGTGTGGCTGAAGTGCTCGGCGACAACGCGGCTGATGGCGAACGTGAGTCCTTTAGCGTATTCGATGTGCAGAAACTCATTGGGGCCGTGCGCGTTGCTCTTTGGACCGAGGACGCCGGTGACAACGAACTGCGCTTGCGGGTATGCTTTGAGGAGCATGGAGATGAATGGGATCGAGGCGCCCATGCCCTGGAATGCGAGCGGGTTGCCGTACGCCATCTTGCTGCCCTCATTGAGCGCGGTCACGAGCCACGGCTTCAGCTCTGGGGTCGCGCAGCCATCGCCGGGAACCTCGGGCTCAAACCACACCTTAGCGCCATACGGCGGGTTGGCCACAAGCACCTTGGCCATGGCCTGGGTAGCTTTCTCCGCGTCCACCAGCGGCGGCACGCGGAGGGACAGCTTCAGCGAGGTGTGCGTCCGGATTACGTTGCCGGCAATCTGTGGCTCCGGCAGGTTGGACCCTGTCACGGTGAGGCTCGGCTTCCAGAAGTTTCGCAGCGCCAGCTCCACATTGTCGCCTGGCTCTGCCGACACGCCGTCGGCCATGGCAAACTGCTCCTTGAACGGCACGGCCTTCATCGATTCCATGGACTTGACAACGTAGTCGGGAATCTCGCAGTAGGCCTCAGGGAAGAGCACCTTTCCGGTCTTTGAATCCTCGACGCGGTCCAGCAGTTCACGTGCAATGCGGAACGTGTCCGGCACGACGCCGCCGGCGACGCCACTGTGCATGCTCTCCGTCAGCGTCTGCACGTTCAGCACACCACCCGTCACACCACGCAACGACGTCGTGAGCCATACCTGCGAGTAGTTGAGACAGGCGCTGTCTAGGCAGATCATCAAATCCACGTTGCCGATGCGCTCCTTGCAGCGCTCCATGTAGTAGTCCAGGTCGAAGCTGCCAGACTCTTCGCACGCTTCAATGACCACGATCACTCGACCGTGCGGAATGCCGTGGCGCTGCAACACCGAGACGGACGTGATGGCCGAAAAGAGCGCGTAGCCGTCGTCAGCGCCGCCGCGGCCGTACAGCTTGCCATCGCGCACGACCGCCTTGTGGGGGTCAAGGCCTTCGCCCCACGGGTGGAGAGGCGGCTGCTTATCCATGTGGCCGTACATGAGCAGGGTGTTCTTGGTCGGCTCCGTCCCGGCGATCTCGACGAGGAGGAACGGCGTCCTTCCCTCGACCTCCATCAACTCGTAGCTGAGGCCCAGCAGGTTCTGCCCCTTCATCCAGTTGATCAGAATGGTAAAGGCCTTCGTTAAGAGTCCGTTCGTTGCCCACTGGGGGTCGAAGTCGGGGCTCTGGTTCGGCACTTCAATGTAGGCGGCCAGCGCAGGAATGATGGAGGCGTCCCACTCGGCCTCCACGGCCTTTCGAATCACAGCCCAGTGACAGTCGCTCATGACTACAAAATAAATGTGTGTTGGTGTGCACGCTACGGAATCGAGAGAGAGAGAGTAAAAACACAGCACGGGGCAGGTAACTGCAGTGTGTGAGAGGCGGCGATCTGCACAGGAGAGGGAGCACACAGGGGAGAAGAAAGAATGCCGAGTGTTGGCGCAGTCGATTTCGTGCGTATGCGTGTGTGGCATCGGGGTCGGCTTTGCATGTGGGCGGAGGTTGGCCGTGCAAGCCGCAGCGTATACGCCACCCCCCAAACGAAAAAACGCTGCGGCGTTGCCGAAAGCGACGCGCCTGCCGTGTTTTTTTGTTTCATTCCTGCAGCGCACCTACTGCTGGCGGACGCCGCCTTCTTCACAAGCAATGCTCGCATGCAGGAGCGCAAGCGCGGTGTGTTTGTAGAAACAGCCCGTCAGTGTATGTGACAAACCGGCAAAGGTGCACCTGTGTGTATGTTTGTGTGTGTCACTGCTCCATTTTTTACGCTTGCGAGTCACGCAGGTCCTCCACCGCGGCCAACTCCGAAACAAAGTTAGCCAGAGACACGCGCGCTGGGAGCGTGCAATGAATGGCGAGGCAACGGGACCCATGATAGTTTGTCGTGCTTGCGCCGCCCAGCAACGACGATCCATCCGCCGAAGCCACGGTCATGAGACCAGCAGGCAGGCGATCCGTGAGCGCGCGACCACGCTTACTTAGCGGCCACACACACGCGCGCGGCCCGCGTGACTTGGCAGCGTAGTCGCGAGCTACTGCTGTCTGACTCGCCAGATCCCAGTCCGTGGCGAGGGCAAAAACGGTGGCATTGCTCTCCAGGGCTGCCTTGGGGCGGTCAAATGCAGGGCCCACGGACGGCTCCGGGAAGGATCGGCACCACGGCCGAGTGGCGCGAGGGTAGCCGGTCGCCTCTACCAAGAGCGGGCGAAACACTGTTTCGTTTGTCTGCGCGACGGCAGGCAGGGATGTGTGTGATTGGCACGGCCGCTGTGACGGGTGCAGGGACAAATGGCGACGACGGTCATGGGTAAAGCCTAGCTGCGCTTCGATGACGGCCAGGCTCTCACACCCCTCGAATTCGCTGCTGGCGTCCAAGACAAGCGGTAAAGCGATGTCATGAACGCTGTAGCGAGCTGCCTGTGCCTGGCTGTACACCGCCGTTACCGGCGCGCTCAGTGCCACCGGTGCGAGGGCTGCTGACGTCGCACCACTGTCTTCTGCTTCCTCCAGCTGGAAGACAAAGTCTCCAGGCTTCGGTGCCGCCGCGAGCAGAACGTCACGACATCCGCCCGTCGCCGCCACGAGTTCCTGAAGCCGGTGGCTCGCAACCACATTCCATACCAGATCGCTCTTCGCGCAAACCATGCGTCGCTGCGTAGCCGCTGGTACCTCGTGAATCCACCACGCCTGCCACACCCCTTCGCGGTCCTCGCCACGGCACAAGAGCTGCAACGCGCGCGCAAGCCAAGGTGGTACCTCCGTGCTTGCCTCAGCTACGGTTTCCACCTCGAGGCAGGCCATCATGACAGCCGCATCCGCGTAGCGGCGCTTCGCCAGGGCCTCCGTGACGTGGTAGGTGCGGAAGAAAGGGACAGCGGCTGCACCGAAGTGATGCGGGGAAAAGTAGTTCGGGACGCACATGGCGCACGCCAGGGAGGTATGGTCGAGGCGGTTCACAGGCCCTCCACGCTGCTCAAAGCCGCGCAGGAGGAGGGCGTACTGCAGCCGCCTCGGCGACTCATCGAGCACCTGCGACGCGGTGTGCTGCTCCCCGCAAGCGTCTGTGCGGCACGCAAGGAGCTGGAGGGCAACCCTTGGCGTCCCTCTCACGAGGTTGATCTGTACAATAGCGCGGGCGGCGTGCAGACAGTGTTGCACGGCGTCTTCAACGCCGCAAGGCTGCGTCGACGCCGGTAGTGCCACACGAACGCTGCAAGCCTGCACAACAACGTGCTCATCATTCTCTGGCATGCGAATGTTGACGCTGACGTCGTGCGCGGAGATAAGTCCTTCGCTGGCTTCCACGATGTCTGCAATGGCCGCTGCCAGGGAAACGCCGCGACGGTACAGCACGAAGTGCAGGTGCACAGTGGATGGAGAAGAGGTGAGACACGACTCCAGCGACTCACGGAAGGATGCGGGAGTCGAAAAGCAGGGCGGAGTTCGCTTTGCCTTGGCTGCTGCTGCCGAGGTGTCGGGGTTGCCCTCCGCCCCTTTGCCCTCTGCAGGACTTGCGCGGCTTCCGACTTCCTCAGGCCGCGTCGCGTGCGTGAAGGTGACGACTGCGCCATTGGACAGAACCTCGTTCACCTGTACATCACTCGTGTAGCGGAGGAAACAGCGATGAAGCTGTCGACGCCGTCGATGTGCGTGTTTTGTCGCGGCAGCGGCGGAGTGAAGGCGCGCTGCAATCCCAGCGCTTTCACGCGCCGCTGATGTCAGGGCCCAGAGTCTCGGCGACGTGGGACGTGAGGTTGTACGCGTGTCCGCTGAATTCTGCACATAACGTTCACGGCACACATCCACAGCGCGGCGAAGAAGTGCCACCGCCTGCGCTGCGGTTACTTGGTGCTCGTCATTGTTGCCGGCATCCCCCTTGTCTCTTGCCGCAGCTGCAGATTCTTGAAGGTAGCGAGCAAGCTGACGCGCGATGCAGAGAGTGTCCGCGATCGCAAGCCGAGCGGCGATCCGCTGAACAAGTGCCCGATCGAGTGTTGGGTTGTAGCTGCGCACAGCTGCCTCGAGTTCGCTGCGGCTCGCACCACCAGTCCGTTGCACAGGCGGTTGTGGCAGACACCTAGCGGTGTCATTGACGGCCAATTGGGCCGCAGACTGCGAGGCCAATGCTTGATGCTGAAAGGACGCCAAGGAGCTTTCGAAGGCGGTCTTGGCGGCGTGAATGAACTGGGCGAGGGTTGGTGACACGGCAGTAGGGGTGTTCATGGTGTGTTCATACAGCCGTGGCAATTCGCTCAGCGATTGCTTGTGAGCGTGCTGGTTCTCTTGCTGCCGCTCTGTGTACCGCTGCAGGTCTGGAATGAGGTACCGGGGTGTGTGCGAGTGCTCCGCCTCACCGTCCGTGGCAGCGCGGCTCATAAAGGTTTGCCTTGGCACGTGCCGATGCGCGCGCTCCATCGCCGCCACGACGCCGCCAGTGTTGCACCAACGGGCTGTACATTTCATGACAGCTGCCGGATATGTGGATACGTGAGCTACGGAGGAGGAAAGGATAGGAGAGGGGAGAGGGCAACTGAACAATCGAAAGGGACCCAGACAACAGTAACACCAACAACGGCAGTAGTGCGCCGCAAAGAAAAACGTTGTACTGCATCGTGTGACAGGGGGGGGGAGGAAGAAGGGGGAGGGACACAAGGCGTGCCGAGCCTCTGCCCCACAACTCTTTTGTTCGTGCACCAGCACGCGTGCACACGGCGACTGTGACACCCACGCGCCTTTTCTAGGCGCACCGCTTTGAGTGCACTCGTTTTTCTCCCTGTTGGAGCCACACCACAATTGCTCAGCGTCGCTCCCGTTGTTCTCTGCTCGTTTGATTGCCGGCCGCAGTCGCTTCTTCTCGTACGTTTTCCCACGTACGCCTCTTTTGTTAACATATATTTCCTTCTGAAGTCGCCGGTTTTTCTACCTCAGGAGGAGGGAAGTAGCCATGTCATAGTCCCCACACTAACCCGTACCGACCATAATGGGTGTGGTGGTGGTGGTGGTGGTGGGGGTTGAAAGGATGAGGGACGCATTGGGCATCCGTCTTCTTGCGTGTGAAAAGAGACGTCGATAGGAGGGGGGGGGAATGATTGTCTTTGTGGTTATCGTTCTTGCGGTTATTCCCATGAACGGTCGAGAAAAGGAAGAGAGAAGCGAGATCAGGGAAGACAGCTCATCCAGAAAGAAAATAGAAAATATGCGGATCTCTTTTTTTTTCCTCTCTCTGTGTGTGTGTGTGTGTGTGTGCACGTGTCGTTGCTGCGCTTGCTCTTGTGCGATGTATGACCGAGCCCCTTTTCTTGCTGTTACCACACAAGTGGTTGTGCATCATTCGTTTCATTCTCACGATCGTGGTCCCAGCTCGCCGCCACCGCTGCGAAAAAAAAAGCAAACACATCTCTACGACTTCCGCGGTTGCTCCACGCGTTTCTTACTCCCTGCTGGTGCGCAGCTTCGACTCTTTCCTCAGACGCAGATGATCGCCGTTCATGTGAGCAAAGCGGGTGATGATCTCTGCGAAAATCTGGAAGTCGAGCACCTTGGTGATGATGCGGATGATCATGCACGTGCTGCCCTGATCCAACACAGTGAGACGACCCGCAGAGGCAAAGATCTGCTCCGCAATGTTCATCGGAGAGATGGCAGATTTCTGGGCCGTCTTGAGCGAGTCGAGCGCCGGTCCCTCGTTCTTGTAAAAGTTCGTGTTCACTGGGGACGGATGGATGACGACGACATCGATGCCAAGGTCATGGTTCTCAGCCGCAATGGTGGTGGCGAAGTTCGTGAGGAAGGCTTTGGAGGGACTGTACATGGTGGCCGTTGGGCCAGGCAGGTAGCACGCGGCGGACGAGGTGAAGGTGATGAGACCCTTCGACTTGCGCTTGATCATCTTGCGCAGGAAGTGGTGCGTGATGGGCACGGCGCATCCGGCGTTGCACTCCAGATTGCAGCGCAGGCGCTCGAGATCAGTGTCCGCGAAGAGGCCGGTGCAGATGTAGCCGGCATTGTTGAAGACGAGGCCGACCTCGATGTCATCCGTCTGGCTGGTGATGTCCTTCATGTAGGCGTAGTCTTTGGCAGAAAGGCTGACGCCGACCTTTCGGAACTGCACATGCGGATACTTTTTCTGCAGCTCTGCGAACGTGTCGGCGAGCATCTTGTCATCCAGGGCCACAAGCACGACGTTGATGCCCTGACTAGCTAGCTTCTCAGCAATTGCCTTGCCAATACCACTACTGGAACCGGTCACGAGGCCCCAGTGCGTCTTGTACTTCTTTCCCAAGTCCTGCGGGAAGCGCAGGGCAATCTGCTGCGCCACTATGGCGACAAGGTACGTTAGGACGCTTAAAGGGCCGACCCATCCGCAGATGTACCACACCACAGCCCAAATCCAGGTGTAGATGTAGATCATCTTGCCGCTTCCGAGGTGCACCAGGGTAGGAATGAGAGAGAGAGTGAGGGATCGAGGATGGTGGTAGTTATGGTGGGCGAGGGGGGGGGGGAGCAAAGAAGTAACGCGGGAAAAAAGAGAACAAAAGGCGAATAAAGAATGAAGTTCGAAAAACACAAAGCAAAAGAGTGAAATGGCGGCAGGTATGCGGTCGACGAGATCTGTGCGAGGTTAGGTGGAGGAGGGGTGAGTGTGAGGAAAAGGACGGAGTTGGACAGGACAGGCCATTGACACGCCTGTAAGCCGTGTTACGCAGTTTCCCTCCTCTCCCCAAAAAAGGCAGGGCGAAGGGAGAAAGAGAGTGGTAACGGTACAGCCGCACACCCACCAACACATACGGACGAGCTGATGAGAAGGTGATGCGGAATGTCACGGAAGACGTCCTCTAGAGTCGCTCGTGAGCATCTGCACAACGAAAGAGCAACACATGTGATGTCCCTCAGTGCCTGTGCACTTTTTGCTTCTTGAAGAGCCAAAGGAGGGCATACACACACACAGGCGTGCGAGCACAGCGATGCAAGAATGGTCTAGAGGGGAGGTGGAGGTGCGGTCAGGTGGGAGGACTGTGCAAAGCCTCGCAGTCACAAAGTGCCTGTGTGGTGAAAGCAGCGAAGGAACACTCATAGAGGTGGAGAGAAGAGGGGCTGCGGAATTCTGAACGGGTGGGAGGAGGAGGGGGATATTGAGGGAGAGCCAGCAGCGGAAAGATAAGCGTCGGCAAAATCACGAACAAAAACACGGGAGCCAACGTGCGCATGAGATGCGTAAGTGTCGCAGTGAGGGGGGGGGGGGTAGGAAGAGGAGGGTCGAGGCAGAGAAGGGATGCCAAGAGCAAGGGGCACAAAACTCTTTTTCGCTTATTGCGTCTCTACTCTCACTTCGTCGCATAAGTACACACACCCATGCACGTGGAGAGCCGCCGTTATTCCATAGGCACAACAGCAAGGGCTCCCACCACAACGGCACACACGCAGACACTTACGCGCACGGGGGGTGAAGCAAGGAGCAACACAGAGGTGCAAAGAATCAGTTTGCATTTGTTCAACAGTGCAAGAGAAGCAGCCGGAGCAGAAGGACCCTCCTCCCTTCCCCCCCCCCCCCCCCACACAATCGAGCAGTTTTCTCGCCTGCCTTCACGGAGCGGAAAGAACAAAGCAGAAAAGCATTGTGTACTTGGATGTGCTACCCGCCCCACCTGCAGCCGCCGCCGCCGCTGCAGTGCTGCTGTGGTAACGCAGTTCAAACGCAAAGAACTCGCCGGGCAAGTGATCAGTTGCGTCATTGCTGCTGTCGCGCTTCCCTCCCTTGGTGACGTAGTGCTCGTGGCGGGGAAGATAGTGTACTGCGGAGGTGGTCACGTCGCTACGCGCCACGAACACCGAGACGACACCCTCCTTAGCGAGAAGGGGCGGCAAGCACACAGAAAACGCGTATGGGTAGCCGACCCGCGGCAGCAGTGTCTTGTCGCTGTGGTAAAACAGCACCTGCTGAAGGCCGCAACCGAAGATGTGGGTTGTGCCGGAGCTTGTGAGGCACACCACGATGTCGTGCACCGCCTCTGTCAAGTGCTGGTACTGTCGGCTTAGTGCCTCACTGACGTGAGCAGGCGCGTTGTTGTCGTTACTGCCGCATCGCTCGTGGGTATATGCCGTCGGGGCCGCGGCGTTCCGCATCAAGGGGTGAGCCTGAGGCACGGCGACGATGGCGAGCGAGACGGTGTCGACGACGGCGGGCAGGTGGCCTCGATCAAGGGTGAGCCGGTTGGTCATCTTGTCGTCACCGACGAAGTCCAGCACCCGGATGCGCATGCCCTGCTCACTCATTGTTACGCCGCTTTTGCCGTCTTCGGTGATGGCGACCGCGCGCAGCGGTGCCTGGTGAAGCACCTTGTCGACCATCCGATGTGTGTCGCCATAGCCTTGCCGGTAGGGGCTGCCGAGGCGGTGCGTGTAACCGTCGTGCGTGGCTTCCTCGAAGGAGGCAGCCGTCAGCACCGACTTCTTGAAGGTCAGCAGACGAACCTCACCCCTCCTCTCCCCCGGTAAGAGGATGCGCAGACGCTGCACCGCCATTCCAGCCCCGTTTGAGAGCGTCGGGGTCGCCGCAATAGCAATCATGTCCTTCAAGTATGCGTTGCTGCTGGGCGGGTACACGGGCAAGGTGTAGAGCGGGTTTAGGTGGTGGTCGAACACATGAAGGGTGTGGGAGCCGACAATTTTGGGATCCCCAGACGCCGCTGCAATCACGGCATGAGGGCAAAAGTTCAATCCCACCACTGTCGGCGGGCACTCCACAAAGGCCAGCGTGTTGACTGTGGTGGCTGTTGCTGCTGAGCTGTTCGCAAAAACCGAAACGCGCCACCGCTCACACCAATGCGCAACCGCCGCATCTTCCTCCGGTGGCCATGGCTTGCAGCGCGGCGCGGGCGGTGCGGCGCCTGCCACCCCAGCCGATGGCGGCGGCGCGGAGGGTGCATAGAAGTCCGGCGGTGCTTGTAGACTGATGTCCGCGAGCTGTATTCGCGCTGCTGCACTGCGTCGCTGAACCCCGGTGAAGGCTACGAGACTGGACTGCTTGTACAGGCTCAGCAACCCCACTCCGCCATACACCGCGCAGCGGCAAACTTCTTGCACCATTGAGTTGTGTGCATCTGCGCCCAGGAGACCTGCAGCTTCAGCGGAGTGGGCGAGGGTGCTCTGAGAAGCCGAGGCACCACTCAGGCTGCTGAAGAGAGGCTCGGTGCTGTAGATGAGGAACCCGTCTGTTGTGCCCACACCAATGTTCCGACCTGAAGCTGACCATGTCACACACGTGACGGTGTGAAAGTCAAACGGGAGAGAGGGAACGGCAGGTGCGAGAACGGTCGCTGCCGCCTTTTTCTTCCCGGCCTCTGGTGCCGCTTGGTTCGTCATGGGAGATGACGCCATCGTTGGTGCAGGGCAGGGCGCAAGCAACAGGTGTCGGGGAGGCCGACGGCACGACTCTAGAAGGTGCACGAGCACTGTGATTGCGCTCAAAACAAGAAGAAGTAGTGTAGGCGCCGTGCGCACTGCGAAGGAGGAAGAGGGAGAGACCAAAGAAAATTGAGAAACAGATAGGAGGTAGCGCAAGGGACCGCTCGTCGAAAACAAGGAAGCCATGAAAGGAAGAGTCACAGACCACAAAACCTACCCGTCCTGTAGTTGAACGCAGGAGCTGAAATACAGCAGCCGCCACCGCCTCAGCACAAGTGAAGCGCCGGGCGTTATCGTCATTGTCTTCAGAGAGCGCGCGTGACTTTAAATGTTGTGTATCCACCGACGCCATACCGGTAAAAAAAAAGTTGCTCGTAGGCTTTCCCTTCATGCCACTTGCAGGGTAAGCGTGCTCACGCTACATATATATATATATACACATGTACATATATATATATGTATTGTGTTATCTGTGAAGTAATCGCATGAGGATGCGCATTGCCCCATCGCCGCACAGCCTTTATTCTCACTCGCACTTCTGTTAACCTTTTTTTTTGCGTGCACTATGAAGCACACCAGGGGTTTTGGCCATGTCCAAGGAGCATCTCCTTGAGGAAAGTACACAGTGGGGATGCGAAGCAGTGAAACGTAAGGATCGAGAGAGACACGTCTTTCACTGAAGCTCTACTCCAGTGGCATTGTTGTTCCGAGACAAACCCCGCGAAACATCCGCACTGTTTCGCGAACGCACGCACTCTGCATGCTGCTTCAGCGAACCGAAAAGGACTGACGGATGTTCTCTTCTCGATGCGACATCCGCCGCACCGCGTCACTGCAGCCTTTGCGCGCCTGCTCGTGAACGGTCGCTGCTGAGGATGCCCCAGAGACCGCAGATGGGGACTGGCAACGCGCAGCGTGTCGCCGTTGCAGTGAGGCTTTCATGCACGACTGCTCGTGCAGCGAGGAGACCGAAAGACTGCGGAGGCGAGCATGCTCAGTTGTAGGTGAGAGAACCCGGACAGCGACTGGGGCGGTCTTGCTTGCTGACGCGTTCGTGCCCGATTTCAGCTGCCGTCGCCAGTTCAACATGTGCGTACAGTAGGCGAGTCGTGCGGTGGTGTCTTCACACAAGCAGCCCAATGACAGCCACCGAGGCGGTAATACACATGACGCTGTCGAGTGATCCGATACGTTCGTGCTTGCGGATGATGCTTCGCGAGCTGGCCGGTACCGCGCCTGCCGGTAGCGAGGGAGATCGCACAAGAGGTCCCACTCTTGGGTAGGCGAGAGAACGCACACGTGTTGCAGCTGATTCGCAGGAAGACACAACGTGCCGTTGCAACGTTCCACCGCATCGCGCTGCAGTTGAAGGAGCTGGTCCACCGACTGCAGAAGTGCTTGGCGGGCCTGTCGCTCCTGAAGGGTGAAGGCGACTGTTTCATTACCGCTGCTGCCCGCCCCACTGTGGTCACCAGCACCGGCGCCAGCTGCTGCTGATGGCCGCCAGTACGCACTTTGCTTCACCACCCACAAAGAGGAGAATGGGAGAATAGCCGTCGGCACTGCTGTGGCGTCGTGGGCTGCGCGGGTGACGTCCGTCGTACCAGAGGAGGCGCGAATTTCCTCCATCCACAGGCGCAAGTGATTTCCACCCAACAGCGGCTCCGTCAAAAATTCTGGTGTGCATAGCTCCAGGGGTGGCGAAGCGGCCTCACACTCTGGAGCATTTGCCGGGGCGGCAGCGGAGAAGAGGGAGTCGCGATGCCACCACCAGCGATATGTCGGAAGCGGAGATGACGACGTTGTGGCTGTTTGCACCTCCGTCCAGTGACGGGCAAACAAGCTGCTGAGCAGCAGTGCATCGATGCTCTGCTTTGCATGCTGCGAGCGTGCTTCTCGTATCTCAGCTTGTTCTGAACTCTCCCCCATCGTGCTTTCCTCACGGGTAGCAGACGTGGCGCAGGCAGGTGCCGGCTCGAGCGAGTGCCAGTGCTTGCGCGCTTGAACGTAAAGTGCGAACCAGTCTCCGTACGGGACGTGAGTGATGTCACGATGCGGACTTGAGAGAAGCTGAGCTGAGAATCGCGAAACAAAAGCGTCATGAAGGAATGGGGCCTGGCTTGTGGTGGTAAAGGATGCAGCAGCAGAGTTGAAGGTGAGCGAGGACGTCGTCGCGTGTCGGGCTGAGCACTGAGGGTTTGATGTCCTCATGCCATCGGCAACCTTGCCGCTCCGCACGCTTCGCCACAAACCTCCTCGCTTGGGGAAGCCCAGCAAACGCCTACACAAGGCCCGACACTGCATTACTAGTAAGGAAACAAAGAAAATAGTACGAGCAAAGACCGCACGCTGGGTAGCGCCAGTGTGCTGCTGTCCGTCAACGCGTGGTTTGTGCAGCAAGAGAGGAACCGGAATTTATTGAGCTCAAGAAAGTAAAGGGTCCGTTTGATGCGAAGCAAGAGGCCGCGAGGGAGCCGGTAGTAAGATTCGTGCTGGTGCTCGGGCCGGAGGCTTAGAAACGCCTGCACACACGCAGAGGCGTACATCCATACATTGATGCCTATGCTTCACCACACTTGGACGAGGAGGGATGAGTATCTTGCAGTTGCGAGCCGTCACCTTTCGCGTTCTCCACACCGATGAGCATTTCGGTCGAGAGAGTGCAGGAGTTGACAATTCGGGAGGAGGGCGGTCCCTCGTCAACCGTTGCCGCTTCCGCTTTTCCCTCATTATTATTATTATTATCTTTTTTTGCTCCTTTTCACGACGCACAGGCAGAGGGGGTGGGGCGCCCACCACCCGCTGGAGGGTCCACCTTTGTTTGTAGCGCTCCTTTTTCGTTGCCAGCCGGTGCCCGGGGAAGGGGGTGACGCATATTGCCTTCGCACTAATGGACATTGTACAGGTAGATACCATGCCATCGTGTCGAGAGGGGGAGGGGTCGGGGTGGGGTGGTGGACGCGCCGCAACAGAGGCGCAAACACAGACACACGCCAACTCACACGCGTAGAAAGAAATACAGCAGAGGATGGCTGGAGTGGATACGTTTTCCCTCATCGCCCTATATGCTTCATTCGGATTTTTTCTTCCGGTAGAGTTCCCCACTGCCGATGTCGATGGTTTCGTGGTTGGTCAAACTCAGACAGATGCCGTGAACGCTGCACTGTTCGTGTAGAGGTGCGGGAAGAGCACACAGGAGAACGAGGTAGGAGGGTGATGCCTTAGGGGGTATGTGTTGGAGAATCATCATTTCCTTCGATGGCATTGTCGCCTGGAGTGGGGTAGTGGTGGTCCGAAAAAGGAGAACGTGAAAGGAAATCGGCTACGGTATGGAAAGTCGCGTCTTACTCTTTCCTTGCTCTTCTTTCAGTCACTGCGCCGCACTGTGGTGGGCGCGTAGAAGTGGGATAACACTGGCCGCTCCTGCGAATGCCTTGGTGCAACACGGCGCCTCAACGTCGACAGGAAAGACAGGGATGAAAATGAGCAAATAAGCAAGTAAACGCCAAAAAGAGATATGCATCAACAATAGGGGCGTGACAAACGAACACGGAAGCGAGGGTGCGTAGCTGGCATAGCGAACTGTGCCGAGACCGCGAGAAAAATGGGGCCGGGCGAACGGAGAGGGGGTTGGGGTGGGGGGGGAGGAGAGACGGTGCCGAGTGTCTGTGAGTTGACGTACAGAGTTCAGAGCAGCAGTAAAAGAGATATGATATTCTTACCGTGACACCAAAAAAAAAGGCAAGAACCAACACAGGGTGAAAGAGAAGAACTGAGGAGGGGTGGGGATGGCGGACTCGGTGGGACGCTCGTGACCGCTGCCCTTCGCCCACCGCTTCCTCTGCGTAGCCATTGGTTTAACTCGCGCAACCTTCCTACCTCTGCTCCCCCCTCACCAGGTCGTTGGCTGGAGACACAAAAACTTGTACTTGTCACGATTGCACAGTCAAGCACCAAAGGCGCACTCCAGAGGCTAAGCTTTGTGTGGCGCTGCCGGATCTGTCCATCATAAGTGGTCCCCTTGAAAAGGAAAAAGCAAAACGAATTCGCCACATTACGGTTTACCTCATCCCTGGTAGTGCCCTTTGAATCGAGTTCTTGCAGATGCCACTCTTCGCCGAGGCGCGCAGCTCCTCGATAGCCGCCTTGCGGTCGCCGGCCCTGAACACCGACGTACCGGCAATCAGGATGTTGGCGCCGGCGTCGGCCGCCTGCACCGCCGTGCTGGGGCCAATGCCACCATCAACACCAATGTTTAGGTGTGGGTAGTTGCGACGCAGCTCGGAGATGAAGCTAAGCCGTTCCTGGATAAAAGACTGGCCACCGAATCCAGGCTCCACAGTCATGACCAGCACCTGATCCACGTAGTGGCCTTCAATTAGATCCCTCAGCTCTTGGGTGAGATTTGTTGCCGGCTTCACCGCCACGCCGACCTGCATTCCATGAGCGCGAATGTGCTCCGCAACGCCCTTGCTGTCATTGGTTGCTTCAATGTGGAAGGTGTAGCCGGAGCCGCCCGCCTTGGCTATGGAAGGGACCCACTGTTTAGGGTCACTCACCATGCAGTGAACGTCAAGAAACACATTCGGAAAGCGCGCGCGCAGAGAGGAGACGACGCCGGGGCCGATGCTAATGTTCGGCACCATGTGCCCATCCATCACGTCAACGTGAATCCATTCCACTGCGCCCCCCGCCGGTGATACGACGCTCGCCACCTCGTCGCCGAGCTTGCAGAAGTCTGCCGCGAGAATGGACGGGTCGATGATGGCTTCCAGCGGCGCCTGCGGTTTCTCGACGGCGTTCAGCCACGTCGACTTGTCCTCGTGGTTGTAACGGTTGAACTCCGTCATTGTCAAATAAGAAAGCGAAGGGAGCGGTTGTCGATGTAGCTGAGGGGCAGAGGTGGCGGTAGTGGGAAGGGTGTTGATGCGAAATGCAAAATGACGGAGTCGAATGCGCGCGACACAATCGCTAGTGTTCTAGAGGTGGTCGTGGTCGATCTGCCAAAGGGGTTCTGCGCCGTGACCGAGGCGCGCACAGACTTAAAGCAAGAGAAAGGAGAAGGGAGAGAGAGAGAGAGGCTGAGCGAGCAAGAGGAGTGTAAGCAATACCAATAATAGGAGGGACAGCAGCAATAGTAGTTGTGGCAGATCGAGTGTTGTCAGGAAGTACGTCGTAGATGTGCGTGCGTGCGTAAGTGGAGGTACCTTTTCTCTGTTGTGCGAGTGTACAGCTGGTACGGGGCGTTTTTTTTCGTTGCGCCTGCGTTCCCTAATACTGAGATGGACTGCTATTTGTGTAGAGTGCGGCGGATGGAGCGGTGGTGTACGCGAGATGGAGGAAGGGGGAGGAAAACACACCATGCGAAGGGAAAGAGCAAACGTGCGCCGTGCACATGTATGCGTGTGTAGGATAGCAAAGGGATGGAGAGGGAAGAGAGGGAGGGAGGGGAGAGGATAAGGCGAACGTAAAGGGTGGTGTTATACTGCATGATAACGAGCGAGTGCGCGAGGGACGCCGCAGCACTATCTGCTCCAGCATTCTTTGCCTCTTCACGGTATAGAAGAGACGAGGTCAGCATCAACTAGTGTGTGTGTGTGCGTGCGTGTGGAGGGGAGAGGGTGAAGACATTCGAATTGAGGAGGAGGAGGGGAAACCGAGGAGGGTTTGCAGCTAGTAGGGCGGACATATATATATATATATATATACAAGCATGGTTCCTGCATCACCCGCAATCCCCCTTGCGCCTGTCTCCTTGGAAGCACCCATGGTCAATTGCGCTATCGCCAAGTGTTCGTTTCTACCAAACTCACATAAAACGTCGTCCTTTTTTTATCATCACAAGACAGCGAGCAACAACAACAGAGAAAATCGAACCACCGCCTCCTCTCCTGCGTAGCCTGAGCCCTCCTTCATCACGCAGTGAGTGAGGGGCGAGGGAGCACACCCGCACACGTAGGGCATTACCATCCTCTTCCTCCATAACGCGCACGCAAAGACACATGTGTATGTGTGTGTCTGTTGTTGTGATAGAGACCAAGTGTTTTTGTATATGTGCCGATGTATCGGAGGGGGGAGAGGAGGGTCATAGAGAAAGCAGCAGGAATCAGAAAAAAAAACGGTGGCGGGGCCCAACAGCGAGCTTCGCCTCACCGCTTTGGGGTCACATCCTCGTCTTTTGATTTGCTCTACGCGTTGCTATTCATGCTCCGCAGCGAGGGCGATTGAAGCTCCGGGAGACAGTGATTGACCTCGCTCGGAGCGGACTGGTCATTGTGCAGCATAGTACTGCTAGAGCTAGGGAGATTGTGGTCGTCCTTGTCGCTATTGTTGCTACTGGGTGTGTGGTAGCCGGGGCGGGGGCTGACCGCCGGAATGGGGCGCATGCCTGCAGCGCTGCCCGGATGGGTGGCAGCTGTAGCTGCCGGGGACACCCCTTCAGCCCCATTCGCGACTGCTGCTGTAGGCGGTGGTGCAGGGCTGCTGTGACGCCTCAACGGATGGCCGGAAGAGCTGCTCTTTTCTTCCTTGACCGAACCCAACTCGCCGTGGGTTGCGCCGGCCGCTGATAACGCTGTGGCATCCCGCTCCCGCTCATCCCCGGCATCCTCATCGTCGTTGTCGAAGTTCGCACCTCCCCACATCGGCTTTGGACGATTTGTGCGCTGGAAGGGTACCAGTGTAGTGAACGTCGACACCGACCGCCTCGGCTGCGTGAAGCTGTTGTTGCTGCGCTGCAGCTCCTCCAGACAATTGTACAAGCGCTTCTCCACCTCGAGCTCCGACAGCCGCTGCTTTTCCATGATGGGCTTGTTGCGCTTGTTCTCAAGGTAGCCGCACGCGACGGTGATGATGCCGGTCAGGATCGTGCAGATGATGAGGAAGTCTTGCCACTTGCCCACCATGGCAAGCGCGCAGAGCAGCAGCAGGCACAGAACGAACACGTTGAAACTCTGCGGACCAAGGAGGCGACCGATGCGATTGCCCACAAACACGCCGGCGAAGCCAAATATGACCACGTTGATCATCAGCGGAATCATGGCCCAGGTGAAGGAGCCGTTGCAGACGGCCATGATAAACCGGACGACGTTACTGGGAATCGACTGGGCACTGAAGTTGACGCGCACAATGTAGTTCGGGGCATCGAAGAGGAGAATGAAGATAATCTGCGGCGGGGCATTCACGCCGGTGAGCGAGGCCATGATACCCGCAAGAGACGCTGCCACAGCCGCGCTGATTTTCGTGCTCATTTTGATCTTTCCGTTTGCGTCGATGTTGCGGTTAATACGGACACGGGTGAAGGTCATGGTACGCGATGGCGAGATCTTTGACGGCGTCAGCTTCGGCACGTTCTCCTCGTTCACGCGCGGCGCCTGCGTCTCGGACCCCACGAACACATCGCCGCCGATGGTGCTGAGGAAAGCCTCGGTTGTGTCCGCTGGCAGGCCAGTCCGCGCATCAATCTCGCCGGCTGTGACACCCTGGGCGATAATCGTGCTACCTCGCATAGCCACAGCCGAGCCATGCAGCATGCTCGAATCCGGCGGCGGGGTTGTGTACAGAGTTCTAACACCAAGACCGCCATGACCCCCAGGGGGAGGGGGGCGCATGGCAAAAATGCTGTTGTTTGGCACGTTGTGCACAAAGCTGGCGTGCAAATTAACCATACTGGTCTTGAGGCTCAGCTGTGCCTCCTCTTCCAGGGCGTCGGCCTCCACCACCAACTTGACGTTTCGCGACTTCAATTCCTCGACCTGCCTCTTCTTCCGCCAGACGCGGTAGATCATGATGCCAATGTACACGAGGGCGAATAGAAAGCAAGTAAAGCCGAGAATCTTCTTCAGGGTTCCGGTATCGAGCCTCGTGTACAGGATGACGCCGACAACTGTGAGAATGGTGCTCGGCACGGCCATCATGATCGTCATTTGCTTGGAGAAAACGCTGTCGTCGATACCGAGATAGACAACCAGCGGAGACATAAAGAGCAGTCTAATGTACATGATGAGCGCCACGGCGCGCACCGGTGAGTCGCCAAGCGGGGTTCTGTTGAAATCATCGGACAGATTGCAAGCGAGAAGCCACAGGACCTGAATCAGAATGGCATCGCCGATACCTGCGACACCCTGAATGATGCTAGAAGCGAAGTTGAACACTGCCAGGGTGACGTACACAAGGAATGTGGTCGTCTGCTCGTTCGTCATTGTCGCATGCGTCTGCGTGTAGGTATTGCAATGGGGTGAAGATATTTGAAAAGGGAGGGTGAGGGAAGGAATAAGTGCTACTTTTCTCGTAAGAGAATGCACTGTCGTTTCGAGAGGTGACGAGGCAAAGGCGGTGGGCACGCCTGGGTGACGCAGTAGTGAGTGAGAGAGAGAGAAAGAGCGGCCCTTTTTGTAAATGCTGCGCTTAAAAATCAAACACGAACGTGATAGGCTTTCAATCTTTTACTGCAAACGATGTCACTGAGGCGTAATGGGGGCACCTTGCCACGACACAAACACGAAGCACACATACACACACACACACACAAGCACGCTCAGTCAACTCGAAAAGAGGGAAGGGAGGGAGCCGCGCTGCTACTGCAAAGTGCAGGGGTATCGGTGTACATCCAAGGTTAGAGAGGCAGCAGCAGCAGCAGGAGAGCGAAGAACAAAAAAGATGTCCCTAAAGGCAAAAACCGATCAGACACGAAATGAGTGTCTACCCAGGCGGGAGAAAAACGAGAAGAAAGCACCAGGAAGATCACCCACCACACACCGACACACACACACGCGGGCGTGACGATTCTTCAGAAAAAGGGAGAGAAGTGAGGTGAAGAAGGTGGGGTGCAAGGGGGAATGAAGAGAGAAGAAGCAACAAAAAAGAAAAAAAAACAAAGAGGAACATCTAAACGGAAAGCAACGCGTCGACTTGTGTTTGTGTGTAGAGGTTGCAAGAGCTGAGCAACGGTTCTACTTCGATATTGACAGAGAAGCAACGCGCCACGAAATAACAGCTACCCCAACAGTGATAGCTCACTCAAGAATGCGTAAATGGGGGAGGGGAGGGGATGAGACCACAAACAGCAACGGCGCCCCCCTCTTTCACAGCACCGGGGAGGGGGTAAGATCACAAGAAAACGCGGGACGTGCACGGGGAGAAAGAGAGGTGACGGGAATGCAACAACACACACACACACACACAAACTAGCAAAAAAAAGGAAGAAAACACAACAGAGGGCTTCAGTTGGCACAGAAAAGAGAGGAGGCAGAGGAGGAGGAGAGCGTGTATGTACGTATGCGCTTGTGTACGAGACGACATATATGCGTGCGTGCGGAGACCCATCGACAGGAGAGAAGCAGAGCGAAACTGCTTGCGCGCATGCGCATCTGTATCTATATCTATATCGATATATGTTTGTGCCAACAGAGCACGGCGGCTACTCGAGTCGCAAAAAATTTCGTCTGCGTTTGCGGTGCGTCTCGAAAGGACGTTGGGCAGTTTTTGCCTTTGTCTCTTAGTCTGTCATTCCATGCTCTTCACGTGGGGGACGCGAGCACTCTCGCAGAGGCGCCGAGGACGGCGGGGCTTCATCGAAGTAAACACTGCCCGTCCAGCGAAAACGAGGAAGGGCAGGAAAACCATCCTCAGGTGCCCGCGCACACACGTACTTCTTGGCACCACAGCATTATGTAAAGATGCTAAACAAGGGCGAGCAGCAGGTGCGATTCGGGAGCGAGGTAGCTGTCGCAGCAGCTCTTCCAGCGCGCCTCCAAGAAAGACTTGAGCTTTCCCACTGCGTCCACGAGCCGCATTGGTTGCAGCGGCGCCGCCTGGACGCCTGCTGCTCCAGAGAAGGGGCTCGAGGCGGACGTGGCCTCGTGCAAGGACCCACAGTGAGAGGAGTGCATTGGCAGCAAGGACATACCTTCACTCGTCCTGTCTTCGCGAGCCAGCATAGCGGCAAGGTGACTTGCCGTGTCGGCGGAGGTGGACGTCAACAGAGCTGCTGAACCGGGAGCGGCGTGTGCCATGAGAGAGAGCCTGGCATCTTTGCGGAGAGCCAGCATCGTTTCCTGTAACACATTCCCCATTTTCAGCAGGCAGGCGGCAAAGCCGTAGAGCGCGACGGACAGCTCCGAGGCGGTGGCAAAGTACGAGGATGACGCAGGCGTTGACGAGACGGCGACAATACCGCCCGCTGACGGAGGATGTTCAGGTGTTTCACCTACTTCGCTCGCCCTTTCGAGCTGCGCAATCTTGGATTTGAGCTGCTCCACCTTCTGCGACCAGGACCGCTGCGTGATGCGGGAGACGACCCCGAGGAGCTCCTCCACGTCTCGCTGGTGCTGAGCAACAAGGTGGTGAACCGTGGAAGCCGAAAACGCAGCCAGTACACCCAGTGGAGAAGTCATCACTGGAGAGGTGGTGTGCACACAGCTGGGGCCTGCCGTTGTAGCCTGCGGCAGCGTACGTTCTTCCGTGCCCGTATCCATACAAAGGAAATGCGATGCGGGCAGCGCCTTCGCAAAGCACTGCTCACGCCGACGCGCAGCTCCGACCAGCGCGCCTTTCTGCGTCATGATGTTCTCCAGTGCGGAGAGATGGGTGTAGAGGGTGGGAAGCAGGTTCTGTGCCTCTCGGAACGTTTGCACTGCCTCAGAGACGCATTTGTCCGTCCTCATCGCGGTGGCGGCGACGAGGCAGTGCGTGCGCGATGCGCTTGTGCCTGTGCTGGCACGAGTGCTGCTCAGGTAATCCTCACGCTCGTTACAATGCACCAGAGAAAGGAGAAGCAATAGTAGATAGCATAGGGCAGTGAGAACGGTAAGGGGTAGAAGAGTGGGGAGGGGCAACACAGATGAGGCCGCCGAGATGAGTTTATTCCATCAGCATGACAGCGCCTACAGGAGAGCAATACCAAATGCGATTCGCCTTCTTCCCCATCATCGCCGACTGTGCGTGCTGAATGCGCCATTGTCCGCAGGGAACGGCTTTCAGAAAGCCAAGGGTCCTGCACACATATCGCTCTTGCTTCCTTCACTGCATCAAGTAAGGGAGAGGAAGACGAGGATGTTCGGAGGAGGGTGCTGGCGGTGGAGTTTTCATGCACTTTTGGTTGTTGTGTGCCACCTGTATTCGAGTTGCCCGTTTTGAACATCTCCGGAACACGCCAGTCTTGACACGCACACACACACACACACACACACACACACACACAACGTGACAGGAGCCGTAGTTGCTGCTTTACACCTCAGGCACGCGCGCACACACGGGTGCATATACAAATATATATATATGCCGAACACAGCGCGACAGAGAGGTCAAATCGTAAAAAGCCACTCGGGCGAACGCTACTGTCACACGAAGAGATCATGCGATGAAGATCACATGCTCACAGAGAGAGAGAGATGCAGGCAGACCGACATACACACAGACACTCGCTCATAAAGGGAGGATCATGCAGATCTTCTATTCAGGTGCCATCGACGGGAAGCAATCTTCACCGACAGTGATCATCCACTGTCACCTGGAGCAATTTCGTGAAGCTCACATGCAGAGAAAGAAAGAGCTGAAAATGTACGAAAGAAAACGAACAGAGAACAATGCAGACAAAGACAGAACAAAAACGAACAGAAAAATAAGTGGAGCGCACACCCACACAGAAGAGTCAAAACAACAGTGCACAGGCCTCCATGCCCCCCCCCCCCCCCCCCCACACACACACACACACGTACACACACACACACACACGCACCCCACCCGATTCTCTTCTCCTCTCAGGCAAAACGCGACCATCAGAGGTAGACGCGGAGCAGGTAGAGGGAAGGGGGAAGGAAGAGGACTTCTACGAATGTAGATGCTGATAAAAAGATTGTTGCCAACACGCAAGCATAGATGTACACGGAGAGAGAGAGAGAGCGGTGCACGGTAGCGGGAGGAAGAGAGAAAGAAAAGGTGGTCACGGGGCATTCTCAGCCCGTATTTGTCTTCGCTTCTCGGCACCGTTTCTGAGTCTTGCACACTGTGGCAGTAGGCGGAGAAAAAGAAGCCGACACGTCGCCTCTAGCTGCGCAGAGGCCCGATTGCTGCGCCCTCCTTGCGCATCATGGCGTGAATCTTGGGGTGGCGCATCACCGTGTTGTAGTGGCGGTACACGGCGCGGTACTCCTTGTAGAGGGTCTGGCCGTGCTTGCGGTTGCAGCGGTACACCCAATGGATGGAGAAGGCGACGGCCACATCGGCGATGGTCAGGCGCTCACCGACGAGAAAGGTGCGCACGCTCAACACCTCCTCCAGTGCAGAAAGCACAGCCTTCACCTTATCGAGGGTGTCCGCCGGTACGTCGCTGATGGCCTTCTCGTACGCCATACGGATGTACGGCATGTTCGCCGCGTCGATCTCCGTGCTAGAAAAGTCGATCCACATGTCCACCTGACTCGCCTCAAACGGTGTGCGACCGTAGGGGTGCACTGAGCCTTCATCCTTCATGCGCGCCACGTAGCGCAGGATTGCATTGGCACCGAATACGCAGACACCAGAGCCGTCCCCAAGCTCCAGCACTGGGTACTCGCCACACGGGTCACAGAAGTTGAGGAAGTCAGCGTCCGTGCTCGTCTTGTTCTCGTCACATGGCTCCGCGGTAATCTCCACACCCGCGTACGCCGCTGCCGCGAGAATCTTCTGCGCTGGTGCGTTATTGGGGTTCTTTTGGTAGAGTAGATGCATCGTGACGACAAGACACGCACAAGCAGACGCGCGCAGATGCGACGGAAAGGAAGGCAAGCGAAACGGGGCAAGCAAACGAAGTATCGAGGAAGAATAGCCGCCGGTCTCGATGGTGATGTTGTGCTGACGGTAACGGTAGATAGAATGAGAGGGGGAGGGGCGGTGAGAAGGAAGTAGGGATGAATGGAATGGTGGTGCCGACGCTGTGAATGTGAGAAGAGCCCGTGAGGTCGAGCAAGGCTGAAATGGATGCTGCTGGCTGTTGCAAAGAGACGCGACTAATGCGAGTCTCGCACACGTGTTCCTTCCTCTTTCCTTGCTTCTACTGACGTGTGGAGGCGGCCGGTTTCTACTGAGAGACAAGAGTTTACCTGCGCCGGAGCAGCACGTCCGCCGACGAAGCACACAAGTTTGAAGCATACCGACACATGGATGTGAGCGTGCGTGCCGAAAAAGGAGGGGGAAAGAGTCGGGAGAGAGGAGTGCGATATTGCCACAAAGGCATATTGCAGCATGATGCACAGTCGCTTGGGTAATCCGATCAGTCCACCAGGAGCGCAGCGAGGCCTGCAGAAGGGCACCGCATGCGCTCCTGACAAAGCGCCAAGATGCCAAGCGGCGATGCGGCAAAGACGAGCGCTGCCATCCGAGCTGCCCATGAGAAAGACAAACACAAACGTCCGAGGGAATACGAGGGCGTGCCAGCGACAGAGGCGAAGACAACAACACACACACACACACACACACATGTTGGGCCAAACGCAGCCAGCCACCACTCACTCCTTTTTTTTGTCAGCACGAACGCGCACTAGCTCCGCCCCGGGAGCGCTCGCCCTCGTCTGCGTCGAAGAGCGCGTGTGTGTGTGTGTCTGTGGTTCTGTGATGCCACCTTCGCCACATGCCGTCAAGGTCAACGTGAAAAAGAAAAAAAACAGAGCATCATCTCTTGTAGAGTGGAGAGCACGAGAAACGGATCTGTGTTCACAATGTAGGAGATGGTTATGATGAAGCAGGGGCGGGAGTATGAGTACGTCGATGATGAGACACTCGGAAAGCGTGACTCTGCTCATCGACCTCGCGGAGAAACGGCGGAGGTGAGCGAGGAATGAGGGAAAGTTGCGTGGATGTGCTAAGGCTTGAATTACGCCGACTGCGAAACACGCATAGACACCTAAGCTCGCAACAACACGTATGCTGTTGCACTCCGAGCACAACAACACAAAACGGCTGATCATATAACAAGAGGGTGCGCGCCTCTCACGTTCCCTCATTGAGGCTACAGATAATAGGAAGCCCCCAAAAGGCATTGATAGAGTGAGTGGGGGCACTGCGCCATTAAGTTGCATGCACGCGCGTGCGTACACGCTTCCGTGTTGGTGTGTCTTGGAGCCATTGAGAGGTGAGCCAGGAGAGGACGAAGAGGATACGAAAAAGGGGTAGCAGAATGGGGTGTACGAGCGCGAGGCAGCCGTGAATCATGAGGTGGGTGGCTGCATGAAGCGCCCCTCTATTGATACAGGGGGAGGAGGCAAGAGAACAGGCAGAGCATATCAAGACGAGCACGCACCGAGTGCCTTGTGCTTTTTTTCGTTTAATCTCACTCTCGAGTCTGAATTCAAAAGTCTACACGGGTGCGAGTGGAAATCCGAAGGTGACGCATCTCGACTGAAAGCACATACCCATTGCAGAAACACGCATCCCCGCGCCACGAAACACATACAGTCACGTCTGAGACACAAAGCCGGTGCTTATGCGAGCGTGGCGATATGCAATCGCTAGAGAACTAAACAAGGAGGCAAGCACAACACCAATTACATGACGGTTAGGAGGGCTAAGACACCCCCCATGGATAATCGGTAAGAGGCGATGAGTGCGAGAGAGGGCGATAACAACAACAGCAACAACAAGAGATCCAACATTGACATCGCTTTAGGGGGCAAGAAGAGTAGAGCCATGAGCAAAAAGAGCGCCCCCCAACCTCCCCAAAAAATAACAAAGCACGATTTACAGTGACACACACACACACACACACACACAAACTTGTGTGAGCGAAATCAGTTTCAGGAAGGGGTGAAAAGGCAAACAAACCTAAATGAGACATTCACACAATTGTAGACAGGTGGACATGTCAAAGTGTGGAAGGTGAGTGAGGAGGGGAGAGGGGTGGGGGAAGTGCTCGTAATGCCTCCAGCTTCAAGTCATTTGTTCGAATTCCTGCCGTGGAGCGCTATACATATGCACACAATATACGTCAGCCGAAAAGTGCACATACACTCGCAGACTCAGAGGCCTTTCATGGGGCCTCTGTCCCCCCCTCTTTGCGTGCATGACCCCTTTGCGTTGTGCACCAGGACGCGCCCGCAGCGCCATCCTAGCCTCTCCTATTTGCCCGTTTCTCTTCTGTGCATCACCGAGGCTACTTCCATTGAAGGCTGCGGTGGTGCCGGTTTGCCTAGGAGTGTGGTAGCCCATCACCGCTACACAAAGTTGAAGGCGGAGTCTTGAATGGGAGGACGGCGCATCGACGCATGGCCGACCGACACACCAAGCGATGTCAGCAACAGCCAGAAGATGACAGAGCTGCCGCTGGTGAGGTAGAAGCCGACAACACCGAATACAATGAGCATCAGATACAGCTGCGATATCGTGAAGGCGCGGTTCGCAATGTACACCATCTGCTCTTCTTCTGAGGCACCTTGAGCGGCGAGGGCGGCCACCATGGCAGAGCGACTTCGGATGAACAGGTACCATGTCACCATCAGCACGGCATACACTGCAAATGGCAGGTTGATGAGAAGGATGTAGGAGGAGCACAGAAGCGACAGCACCAAGTAGTTGGCGTAAAAGTAGGGGAGATTACGGTTCAGACGGTTCACAGTGTCCGTCACCCCAGAAGGCGTGTGGAAGAACGTCGTGTCGAAGAACTCTGACCACGGACGGAGGGCCATAAAATTGCGCATCACGTGCTGGCGACTCACGTGGTACAGCTGCTGCACCTTGGCGGCGATGGAAATGTCAGACATGATGATGGAGACATAGCTGGGCAGCGGCTCATCACTCGCGGGGTACGCAAGAGAAGCGCCGTGAGCCGTGGCTGCATCAGTCGACGCGTCCGCGCCGGCACTGGGAGCCGAGCCTTCCACAAAAGACATCTTCCCGATCATATCTGCCTTCGCGGTTTCGAATTCAGTCATCCTACGGCGTAAAATGCGACTTTTGCCACACACACACAAAAAAAAAATGTATGCTGCTTAGGGGTAGGGGTGGGGGCTAGGAAGCAGGCGCAGAAGCCGAAGGGCGTATATGCATGCACTTGAGAGGGAGAGGTAGAGGGGCTAGGTACTCTCTAGAAACCGAGGTGCAGGAAACGAGAAAGAGGGCTGTGACAAGCAGCAAAAAGACAGAGGGAGGCAAATGAAGTGTGCGTGCATGTGCGTCGTGACTAATTTTCCTGCTCCAGCGTGGGAGAGAGCCGAGACGAAAGAGAGAGAGAGATGAGAGAAGGGAGGGGGATAAACGGAGGCCATTGAGTGAGTTCACACATTGGTCTCCATGGACCCGACTTCTGGGGGCGGTGGATATGCAGCTGGGCTGCTTACACGCCGAGGGCCATCCCCGCAGGAATAGCGCGCGTCTCTCATTCAAGAGCATCGATACGTATATATATATATATATATATATATATATACCTGTTCCTGTGTGCACTGGCGAGAGTGCGGAGCAGCCCGCTTTCTCAGCTTCCACTCTCACCGCGTGGAGACTTGAAGGGGTGGGTGGGGGCGTTACTCTGAAGCCACGGACAGTGTAACCAACGAGAGAGGCGGGCACCATAAGGTTACTGGGCACCTGTCGCAGAGAACAATGGCTACGAGAAGCAGCGCTGACAAGCAGAACGAACACATCACTTCCACTGGACAAAGAACCGGAAAACTCGGCCGCGCTCCCGATTTCGTCGCGCCGTTGTCTCGAGGAATACGTACAAAGTTAAACAGAGCGACGTGTCGTTCCTTTTCAACGTACCTGTTCCGATACAGAACGCGAGTCGAACTCCACTTTCACCCCCGGCCCTGTCGCGAGCCCCGATTGCGTGGTGCGAGGCAGCCGTGGACACACGCATTAAAGCAATACACCGACTCAGCCACCTCAGCACGGACTCGGCCTCAAACTCTATCCACACCTGCGGCCTCGAACGTTGCCTGACAGCTGCTCACCCATCATGCTGGTCGCCACGTGGCGCGTCCCCCTCTGGGTGGTGCAGGCTCCTCACTGGCAGGCCGTGTGAGGGGCAGGTGGGATGCGCGCGAGTCGCGCTGACACTCTGCATATCATATAAATGATAGAAACGCGATCGCTGCCGCAGGTAGGTTCGACGCAGCGCCGCCCACAACCTGACCACCAGCATCAGCAGCGATGCATCGCTCTGACTTTCCTATGTGGTAGGCACTGGACCCTGTCACCACTAGATGCGGTGCGGCATTGGCAGGGGATAGGGAGGGGGGGGGGGCGGCGGCTGCTTGGCTTCTCCCTACACACAGGAGATGCTGTGCCCTACGATACCACGCGCTGAGACGCACCCCCCATCGTCCGGGTTTGTTGATGCATAGACGGGGGGATGCGGAAAGGGCGAACCTCTGCGCGCCACGCGACGAAATGCAGCTTCGACCTAAGAAGGGAGTACGGAAGGGAAGATGGGAACGGAGGCGATGACTGGTACACAGTATATTCATGCACCTACGGCAGTTGTTGCTTGTGTGTGTGCGCGTCACAGTCTTGGGTAGACACACACACACACACAGCTGAGCGTAATAGGACTGCAGCCCTTAACGTTGGCTGCCGTCTCCCTTCCCACCCTCATCTACAATGGGCTCGTGCACCCTCACACATACACAGAGCACAGAAAAATATACGGCTACATCATTGCCTAAGAGAAAGGAGAGAGGCTTAAAAGCGGAGCTTGACAACCGCCGCGGAAGGGGGAGGGGGCGAGGTGCCAACAAAAGGAAAAGGGCACTGCCGAGGGAGAATGCACACGTGAGCCCACCTATCCTCGTGCACAGTCGCCATGGCCTTTGTAGAACACTTCCAGGGCACAAAAGCGTACGGTCTAAGGGAAGAGGAGAGTGAGCAGCATGCGCCGATGGAAGCTGCATCGCAGCCGTCCATCTCCAACCACACAGCTCTGTCTTTGCGTCTCCGCCATTTACTCATTCATGCATCCGCCGCCTTCTCACATGCCCCCCTTCCTCCTTTACACCAGGACAGGCGCACACGACAGCGGTGTGTCGGTCCGTGCGCCACACGTACGCGTAAAAAAAAAAACGGACACGCCGTGGGGAGGAGACATGGCTGCACAGGGAAGGACAGAGACGAAGCACTCGAACGGATGCCATCCACACCATAGTGCAAACGTAAAGGCACGGGTACTAGCGCAGAAAAAAACGAAAAAAAAAAAACGCCGTCAACACCGGCAGTCCATGGCGTGCACACTTGCAGAAAGAGAAAGGAGACGCTGCAGCGGGGGTGCCTCATTCTTGCCAACAGAGCACAGCGCCACTGTAGCGTGTGAAGCCCGCAAGTAGCTTTTTTTTCCCTCGCCGTCTCGATCCACTGCTGTTGTCGCCCGGAGAAACATCTCAACCGTCAGCGTTAATCCTTTGCCTCGCGCCTCGCCACAGCCTGTGCTACCCGCTTTCGCTCCCGCTCTACGGCGCGCCGGCTTTCTGCCACCTCGTCGGCGCTCAGGTCGCCTTCCAGGTAGGCAAGCACCAGAATAACCAGGCAAATCGCGTACTGCACCATCTTTGGCCGGCACTTCTCGAGGTCCTCGTCGTCGAAGTACGTGGGCTTTCGTATCAGTGCATGGGGAACAATGATGCAGACGTTCAGCAGGAGCACCCACAGCAGCGTGCGCAATCCTTTGAAGAATATCAAGAGCATCACCAAGGCGAACACGAGCAGGTGACCCAGCTGGCGGTATCTGATCCGTCGACCCAACAACACCACGCTATCGCCGTATTCGTGCATTTTCTTCTTGTGCTTTTGGATGGAGTGGATTATCAAAATTGCTAACAAGGTTACAACGAAGAAGGGCGTGTTGCACATAAAAAGAAGCGGCATCGTGACCACGTAGAAGATTTCAATGTAGTTTGAAGAGTAGTATGGTATGTTCAGGTTGAGCCGCCACGCAATCTCTTTCGCCTTGCGCGGCAGCTCCATCTTGTGAATGTCAGCGAAGTCCGTCATCCATGGCAGACGGTCATTCTCGATCATCTTGTAGAAGTAGCGCAGACGGTGCACGTAGCAGCCGATTTCGTCGCGAAGGGAAAATGTTTTCACGTCGGAGCTGCTGGAGTAAGACACGGGAATGCTGCCGAGTGAGCATGTCTTTCGTTTTGTGCCAAATCTACTGTTGTCGCTGCCGCCTCGCTTCTCTGATTGGATGGCCCGAGAAGGAGTCTGGAGAGAATGGGGAGCGCTTCTGTTTCCATGTGCACCGAGCCGCTGACGGTTATGCTGGAACGCAGGTAGCGCCGTGTTACCGGGGCGTTCGAAGAGGTCGCTGTCCCCGCTCTCGCCTTCGCTGTAGAGGTCACTGCAGCTGTCGCCACTGACGCTGCCGCTGTGGCCACCTCGGCGTTGCCCGGACTTGGCCGCAGAGATGTTGGACGTATGTAACTGCCTCATATGCTCGTGCTCGAGACGTGCGGAGGAGAAGAACGGCGTCTCCTCGATGTGCATAGACCCTGGTGGATCAAAGTTCGTGTTGCTCGCGCCTTGGAGCCTACCGTCTAGCATAGGTGAGTTGGATGCGGCGGGTGAGGACATTGTGCAGGGGGCGGCATTGATTTTCGTACTGCCTCTTTTCGCGTTTCGCAGACGGCTTCCTTGTCGATCACGTATGTGCTTGTGTGTAGCCGTGCAGATGCCGAACCTCTGCTGCTCTTGACGTGACGCCGTAGGTGCAACCAAGGTGCGAGAAACTACACCTCGAACGGAATTCGCACGTGCGCTTCGCTTGCGGCTTACCTCTCTTCACGAGGCGGAACAGAGAACCAAAGGCTGTCAAGCACACTAGCAGCAAAAAAAAAACGTTATGGGATCACGCGTGCTGAAAAACCGACCGAGATCGCGAAGAGAGACACGCATCGAGGAAGGCGGTGTGAGCGTGGGTGTTTAGGAGATGATGGAGCGGAAAGCAACGACGAAGAGAGCTGATAACGACGCGGCAGATGCCTGTATCGCGTAGATGTTCCATCACAACCGCCACACGCAGCAGGGGGAGTAGGGCGTGCGCGTGGGAAGGGTGCGTGTGCCTACTACGACAGTTGAAAAGGTGGCTGCCACACATCGAGGCATACCCGCTCATCAGCTTTCAGAATGACCTCTTTTCTCCTTGTCAATACGTGCATTGCCTACCTCTGCGGTGTCACTGCGTGCGCCATCGCCCTACCGCCACCTCGACTAACGCGGCAGCCTTCGTTGCTGACGCGCTCCACGGTCAAGAGCTCCGTTGAAAGGCAGAAGGCGAAAAAGCCAAATGCGAACGTGCGCACTCCTCAAGGCGAAAAAGGCCGGTGGGAGCAGGAATACGCTGCTGCTCCCACCTTGCGTTCCACCTTCATGGCTTCAAATCCTGCACCTGCTGCTGCAGGCGGACAAGCACAGGCGATGGTATCCACTGCTCTGCGTGCTCTTGTGTCAGGACAGCGCATGCGCTCTTCATGGCACTAGCGCGCTCCTTACCTGGGGCCGGATAGGGGGCCTCACGGTGGGTGCGCCAGCCATGCAGGTTGCCGTGTCTGCCATCGTGCACCTGGCCAGCGATATCGGAGGGAGACTGTTTGGATGTCAGCATGCCGGGATGTGTCTGACAGAAAGCGGTGAAAAGCTGCACAGCAGCTTCCCACTGTCCAGCCTGCCGCAGCAGGCGCAGCTGAAAAAGGAGGACGAGAGCAGGATCGTGCGCTGGCGCCGCTGCGTCGCGAAAGACATCCAGAGCGCTTCGCCAGTCTCCAGTCCAGCGAGCGGCGGACCTGGCACGCATACCATTCACCGCGGAGGAGGAAGCCGCCTGCTGCGCCTCTGCGATGGCCCCGCCGCCCCTCGCGGTGGTGTTGCGCAAGACACACGAGGCCACGTAGCTGCTGAGCTTCGCGTGCTGCAGCAGCGGGTAGCGCAGGACAGGCTCTTCTTTCCGTAGAAGTTCCCACCAAAGCATCACCGACGAGTAAGCGCCGGCGTCACGCAGCGTCATAACCAATGGCACAGCTGCCGACGGTGTCATCGCAGCGCGCGCTTCTGTGTCGAAAAGAAGTTCAGCCGCCAGGTCACTGCGTCGCAGCCGGTGACACGCCTCCGCCACAACCTTTATGACGACACTGTCCAAACGCAGCACGCTCGCCGTGGCACGTGACGGTGGTGTGCGCGTCAGCGCTGGTGAAGCCCCTTGCGCGCTGTCACCGCTCCTTTGCAGCAATACGAGCGTGCGCACCAGTTGAGCTACTTCGCCTCGTCGGTTGTGCTGGAGGAGGTGCCGCAGAAGGGCGGTGAAGAGGTGTCCGGAAACGCACTCCGCCGGAAGTCGCCGTAGAAAAGTGAGCGAGGTGGCCCAGGCATCCGTGGCTTGACTGTTGCCGGCCAATAGCCTTGTAAGGTCCTCTTCTGCGCGGTGCACATCCGAGGCGACTCGCGCATACGATGAATCGGCGTGCGGGTCGGAGGCCGTTTTATTTTCAGGCTCGGTCGAAGGTCCGTCGGGTGCGACCACGTGTGCGTCTGAGATGCCGCGCAGAGCCGCGTCCGATAGCGCCCTCAGCTGCTGTACGGCGGCTTCTGTTTGCTCTAATGTGGCTACGCCGGTGCAGGAACGGCGCCGGGGAAGTTCAGCGCGACACCATCGCAAGAGGTCTTCGACACATGTCGTTCCAGCATCCGGCTCGGCCGAGGATGTGGTTACAAGGGCAACGGGCGGCTTCGGCAAGACTTGACCTGCCGGTTCTTCACACGGCGTCTTGTCTCGTCCGCAGAGGCCTGGCGCGCTGTCAAATACGCAAAACGCCTCTCCGGCTAGCGCCAGAGCGCACTCGAAGGACATATCTTCCGTACCGCCCTTCACACCACGCGCAGATGCAGTCGGTCGTGTGACGGCTGCGGCTTTGTCTACCACTGCTGCTGAGCTGCCGCTGCAGCAGGCCGTCAGGACATGCTGGTATGCCCGGGCGCGCGCTGCCAGATACGCAGACGAGTACGATTTGCATCCCTGCGCGGCAAACGGCAACGGGGCATTGCGCAGCACCGCAAGCGCAGCCATCCACTCCCCCTTGTTGGAGAGGGTGCTGGAGAGACGAAAGAGGTTCGAGGCCACCTCCTCCGCAAACGACGAGCCGGCACTGGTGGTGGTGCTGCTGCTACTGCTGCTCTGACTGGCTAGAGGGAGCTTCAGTGCACTGAGGGCTGCCTGCCACTCACCCTTCGCTACGCTTGCCTCGATAAAGAGTGTGACCACATCGCGCAT
Source organism: Leishmania major strain Friedlin (assembly GCF_000002725.2). Classification (NCBI taxonomy): domain Eukaryota; phylum Euglenozoa; class Kinetoplastea; order Trypanosomatida; family Trypanosomatidae; genus Leishmania; species Leishmania major. The sequence goes on along the minus strand of NC_007285.2, from coordinate 729,632 downwards.
GACGCGGGTGGCGAGAAGCTTGAACAGACTTCACCGTAGAGAGAGGTGAGGGCGGGGGTAGGGACTGCTCAAGACAGCCACTTGAAGTGATCGGCGCCCTTGAATGAATGCGGTGTGGGCGCACGTGCGTGTGTGTTTGCGGGCCATGCTAGCCTGATTGAGGGAGAGAAAGGAGGGACACAAGCACGGCAGAGAGGTCCAGGGATGCAACAGCAAGGGCGTATATCTGTCAAACAGACGGGGGCGCCTGACAAGGAACCATAGCGGAGTGAGCGGGGGGTGGGGGAGAAGTGACAAAATACGCCACATTTGTGTGTGCTGAGAGAGCTAGAGTATGCACCAGGGTGGGTATGTGCGTGTGCGGAAGTTTGCTCTGGGCCACGCATCCGCCCCCTTCCTTTCACTCAAAGGGCATACAAACACAACAAGACCGTCACTGGGGCGCGCCGCTGTCGATGATTAAGAAACACAAGGGCGAAACACCGCTGCAACTGTTTGCTCTTTCCACTAGAAAATGCCCGCGGTTTTGGGGAAGGGACAGCACACCAAGGCGCTGGTCACATTATGCGTGGGAATCGTACTTCACGGAGAGGGGTCAATGCGCTGCCTCTACACACACACACACACACACACACACACACACACATGCGCGTGCACACACACGCTCGCCACCGCAAACCGTGCAGGCGCCTGAGGTACCTTTGCTGATGGGCATGCGTCGGTGCTGAAGGGGGAAAAGGATGGATGAGAGCGTTTTCATGCGCAGCACACATCGACCCACGTCTTCGCTGCAGAGATTGGTGCACTCTTACACATTGGGCATGCATCTGCCTTTTCTTTGGTCTCCCCGGCGGGTTGTTCACTCTCGTGCTCGCTAGCTCTCTCTCGAAGAAACCAACAGCGAGGCAGCAAGAACACACAGGACAACATCTGAAGCTGGAAGTAAAGACTTTGGCTGCTACTGTTTCAGGCAAACCCACACACGACATGTGTGCCATCAAAAATCAAATCTTCTCAAGGAGGGAGAAAGCACGTAGCAAAATAAAAGCAACAGAGTGCGGGTGTGCAGGTAGACAAGCGGCGACGCAAACACACGCAGAGCGACAGAGCAGCAGAAAGACGAAACAACAGCCAAACCACAACAGTCGCGGACCCGGGACCAGAGAGCATTACACATCTGCCCACGCACACCTTGCGGACTCTACCCCGGCACTAATGATGTACACGTATGCGTTTGCGTGTCCCCCTTGCCTACCTGTACCGTGCACGCAGGTGGAGAAGCACCGGGGCACACAAAGACACACAAGAGCGAGAAGGAACAAAAGGTCTTATAACGACTCAGCCCCCCCCCCCCCCCCCCCCACACACACACACACACACACACACACTCAACCAGGGTCCATGTGCAGCACCCTCTGCCATGCGTGCAGCGCTCAGTACCCTGACAGACGCACAGGCGCAAACATCCAAGCACAGCGAACACCTCCTTTAGGCAAACAAACAAAAGAAGCAGGCTCCGCGCGTCGTCTCCGTTCATGTGGTTTGCACCGCTGCCGCACACGCACTGGGGTGCTGACACGTTTACTCGTGCGAGACCTCGATGACATCGCCACTCATAAGGTGATAGTGGCCAAGCGTGTGGCGGTCCTGCAGTTTCGTCACCATGCCATTGCTGCGCTTCACTGTGAGGGTGCATCGGGAGAGTGGGATGAGCGTCCTGCGCTGCACTGCGGCGCGCACTTTCAGCACCTTCTCCTTCACCGACAGTCGCTCCTGCCAGTCCTTCGTGCTGTGCAGTCGATCTTTGACATGAAAGCGCACTTGGACGGCCTCCTCGGCCTCATAGATCCAGACCTCTTGCGCGGCGTTGCTGCCAAAGGTCGAGGACGTAAACGGAGCTGAACGGCTGCGCAGTGCCGACGGGAGACCAAGCGTCGTACTGCCCACTAGCGTCGCGGGATCAAGCGACTTCTGCGCCGCTGCAGAAGACACGCCGGAACCCTCTGCACCGCCGCTGAACACTCTCCACTCCTGACGCTCAGCCTTGATGCCAGTGCTCTCCTCCACCATAGCCATGATGTCGCTAATGCGGTCTGCCGCGTGGGCAGTCACGCTGAACGCCTTCTGGGGCGCCTGCGCGACGCGCACCACAAAGGTCCGCCACATCGTTGACGACGCAGGGTCGGAGAGGGCGGCCGCGAGGGCCACGGCGGAGCCTTGCGTGGCGGTTGCCGCTGCCGCCGTCACTGGCGCACCAGTCGTCGCCCGGGGTGGCTGAGGAAGGGCTGCAACGTCCAATACGGCCGCGCCCGATCCTGGCGCGTGAAGAAGGGCAGCATGCTGACGCTGCACGTTCGACACCGATTCGTCCACGGTAAGCGGGACGCCGAGTGCCGCCCACACGGCGTAGTTGTGCAGCAGGTACTTCGCGAAGTCGTGGTAGGAGATGGTGCCTACGTCGGCGAACAGGTCGGCAACGAGACGCTTCCTTTCTCCTGTCGGCATCTCGATCGTCTTCTCCAGCAGGCAGTAATCCACTATGTACTGCACCTCCTCAGCCGCTACGGCATCCGCGACGTCGCGGCGCAGCGCCACGAAGCAGAAGCGCGCTGCATCCTGCACCGACATCTGTGCTGCGTGAAAGGCGCACCCCACCATCAGCTCCCGCAGATCTCCGGCAGTCACCTCTGCAACACTTTTGCTGCTGAACGTCGCTGCCAGCTGCGCCACCCCGCCGTCGAGCGACGCGCGGCCCATGAGAACATCGAAGATGTGGCGCACATGCTCCGCGGTGGGTTGTGCTTCCAGGATGCAGTTCCGCTTCAACTGGCGCCGCGCAGCCTCAGCGACGTGCTGCTGCGACTCCCAAGCAATGGGCTGATAGGCGCCGAGCGGCGCTTGTGGCGGCTGTGACTTCCCCCAGAGCTGTGCCACATGCTGGTACTCTTCTTGATGAACCGGGTCATTGATGCGCGTGCATGCCGCGTCTGGGCAGCGCGGCGCATCGGCGGAGAGCGGCTTGCTGGACACCCGCATCGTCACGAGCAGCAAGCCGAGGTCGACGCCGTTGATGGTGCGGACAGGCGCTGCCCACCACACGTCGCGGTTGCGGACCGAAGCGGAAGTCAGCGGCGGGAGCGGCAGTGGCACCGCCACGTCATGCGACTTGGTGGGATCGACAACGCTCTGGACAGAGCAGTGGAAGACGGCGCGCCGCAGCTCCGTCTCGGCCGACCCGCCCTGCAGCGTCAAACACAGCGGCTGCAGAGGATCGGAGAAGATGAAGCGGTCCTGTCCTCCGAACTCGACGGATGTGGTGTAATGGGCACCGCGCACGTAGACGGCGGCACGCGCCAGCCACGTTGCCCGCAGTGTCAACCCAACTGGGAACGGTGAAGCACTACCAGAAGGTGCGGAGGAGGTAAGCGGAGGCTCAGTCCCCATCAGCGCCCCACCGTGCGGCACCACTGCCACCTCCCAGCTCATTGTCACAAACCCAAAGTCGTCGAGGTGCTTCGCTTCCAGCAGCGCGTTGTCTTGCAGAAAAAGTGGGTCTGCAGTGTCCTGGGCGTTGCGAGGGGCCAGCATCACACGCACCGGGTTTTCGGCGGGAGCAGAGCTGGAACAGTGTGGGCTGAAAGGCGCGTATGCCTCGCCATAGAAGACTCTGCCGTCGGCGGACTCGATCGTGACGACCACGTAGTCCACGACACTTTCGCTGCAGCCACTGCCGCCCTCCCGTTTCCTGCGGCATTGGGCGGAAGTGTTAGCTCTGTCCGGAACTGCCTTTCCTGGAATCGACAGTGACGTCAGGGTACTCGTCTCTGTCACGGTAAAGTTGAAGGTCTCGTTGAACCTGGGGTGTGCGGTGAAGAAGTGCGGCTTAGACTTGGCCACCTCCTTCGAGTTTAGCACTGTGCGGATTCCCTCATCCGCTGCGGCAACGCCGCGGCTGTGAGGATTTGCATTGGGTACGGAGGAGGGCGGCGATGCGTGCAGTCTCTTGACTGTGACAACATGGACGCGCGCTACGGGATCGCTGAGCAGCACACCGGCTGTGGAGAGAAACGCCTGGTGTAAAGTGAGACTAACGTTGCTGTCGAAGCGTACCGGCAGCGGGGCGGGGTTGTAGGAGGCCATGCCGTACCGCAAAGCAGACAAGAAAAGGCAAAAAAAAGGAGAGGAGACGACGCAGGCGATGAAGTGAGCGTGCCGATTTCCTGTTGTTTTCCCTTGTGAGCACTCTTTCTTCGCTTCGTTCCGTTTTGTGTGTGGATGTGTGTTCTGCCGTCTATGCGCCTAGTGTATGTGGTGCCTATCACTCTCACTCTCACTCTCTCTCTGTCTGTCTCTCTCTCTGTGTGTGTGTGTGTGTCGGGGTGTGTGTGTCTGCTTTCACAGCGGAGCTTCTGGCCGCCACGTTAAGGAGAAACCACCTCCACTCAGAACAGCAACAAAAAAGAGCTCCACAACGGCAAACCAACCACAGGAGGCACTAGTTCTATGCGCTCTAGTGCTGTCACGTCGTTTCAGACCTGCCTACCTCCCCAAATAAAAATGCGTGCGCCGCTGAGTTTCTATGATATGTGTGAGCGCCACTGTCGATGCTCGTCGAGGTAAAGTTCACAGAAAGGTTACCCGGGTGCGTGTATGTATATGTATGTGAAAGCTTGGATGTGCGCCAAGCGGGGTTTGTCCGCTGCTCCTTCTGGGGAGCACAGGGGGTGAGCAGGAGCAACACACACACACACACACACGAAGCAAGACAATAAAAAGAGTGTTAAAGGAAATCAGAGAGCAATACGGGGAGAGGAGGGAGGGTCCCACACCGTTCAAGGCCGAGGAGGGAGTTGGCGGACCAAGCATGAGATGCACGCGGGGGTCACACCCCAGCATCGCCAACATATCCTTGAAGAGGCGAAGCAAAGGGCTCCGTCCCCTGCAAGGATACCTACCCCACGAAGGCACAGAAGGAGTGAGAACGCGAGAAGACTCTGCCAAAGCCCTGCATGCATCTTCTTCTGCGATCTCTCCCCCGCTCTCCTGCGCGCGTGCAATTCGAAGTGCTCGCATGCCTTCCACGCAGCCGACTCCGCTTCCTAACGGCCGTGCATCGACAGCAAGCGGGCGTAGCGATGCGGCAGAGCACGCGTGCGAAGAGAGGATAAGGGGAGGGGGATACGCAGACTCTTCATTATATATATGTATATATATATATGTGTTTTTTTTTTAAGTGGACGATTCACCGATTGCAATCGGTTCTCACCTGAGAAGCAAAAAATCTGTCTGTCCTTCGACACACATATTGAGAAGATCGAAAGGATGCGCACGTGAGCGCGGGTGAGAGACAAGTGGCATCATTGTACAGAGAATACATCATGAATACTGGCTCACCAAAAAGAACAGCAGCAGCAACAACTGCACCAAAACACACACACACACATACACACAGATACACACACACACACACACACACACACACACACACACACACACACGTGTGCGATTGGCGCAGGCGACCGCGTACTGTCAATATACGTGTCACGTGCGTCCTTTCAGCCAGGACAAGGAAAAGAGACAGACAGAACAAGAAAAGGGAAGGGAGATCGTTTGCTCGAGCACACTCCGTACTTACCTTAGTCACAAGCACACCCCCTACACACACACACACACACAGACACAGACACACACGCCCACATAGATGCGGAGACAGGAGTAGCACACTACAAGCTGTCGCACTAACAGGAACGACGAACAACGAGTACAGGAATAGTGACAGAAGAAAGGTGAGCAGCTTTCAGTCCCAGCATACAAGGCCTGAAAGGGAAGGCATGGAGACAAGAGAGAGTTTCAATGTTGTCAGTATTGATTCGCGGCAGCTCACAATCGCTCACGCAGTGGCGGTGGTGGTGAGGGGAGGACAACAGCAGCAATAACAAAACACTCCTTCCCCCCAAGTACACAAAGACGAAGTTAACAGGGACGTGATCGAGGAAGACGAAGAGGGAAGATGCGGGGAAGGGTGGGTGGGGGATGGAGTAGCGCTAGCAAGGGTGCTAACGGCCGTCGCCGTCTCCACACCTGCTGAGTCCCAAGCATATAAAAACCAATAAATGCACCCCCCCACACATACACAGATTCGCCCACGAGCAAAGGAAAGGTAAAGGGCAAGGAAGAGAACAGAAGAAGAACACAAAGGAAGGGGTGAGAGAAAGAGCGGTGCGCCTCTCCTCGGTTCAACAGAGAAAATGACGCCATGCCAATACAGACGAACACCGACGCACAGCTATCGTGGGGTTTAAGTGCCTCCACATGAGCCTGTTTAAAACATGTAAAGCAGTATAGTGGAGAAGTGTATAGTTAGGAGCACCACTCACTGGGCCAAATTACACACATACACGTACGACTCGGATTGCACGCTGTCACTTGCTATTCACGGCACACCTACCAGGGTGAACGCGCCCCATGTATTGGAAGACATGCCCAGCCTCCGCGCCTCAGCCATAGTCGTGCGAAGCGCCACCGCGTACGGGTTCTTCAGCATCCACCGCATCACTTTCTTGAGATTGGCCAGGTAAAGTGAGATGAAGGCATAGTGCTCGTCATTTGGCAATAAGCCATGAAGAACGTTGAGTCGAAGAACGCGGTTGACGCCGAGCGCCATGCACAACTTTGCCGATGTACCAGCGTCGCTGACCGTAGGGTACTGGCTGCGGTTGGCAGTAAGGACAAGTAGGTCAATGTGAGAGCAGAGAGGAGGCAGAGGGAGAGCCGGCGGCGCCCCTGAGGTGATGGGAGGCACCGCTGTCGCGGTGGTGCCAGGGGAAACACTCGTAGCAGACGAGGTGGTATTCGAAGTCGCAGCTGTTGCACCAGTGGAGGAGGCGGTAACAGTGCTGGCTGGGTTGGCGACATGGGCTGCCGGCTGCTGAACACGCACCTGCTGCAGATTCTGCGTTAGATCCTGGATTGTCACAACCCCGTCCGCGACTCGAATGAACCCCTGGTCGACCGGAGCAAGGAACATTAGTGCCCGTGTGCGCACATCCGTGAAGGCCTGGATGAGTTCCTTGCGTGTGCACCCGCGGTGCACACACCACGTGCGCAGCAAATCGTCGAAGGTGTCGGCTCTTTCGCTCTGCTGCGGCGTACCACTTGGCGTAGCTGACGTGGGGTCAGCCGGCGCAGGGATGCTGCGCATACTTATGTTGCCTATAGTCGCAGAGGTAGCAAGAGGATGTCCAGTGGGCAAAGAGTCTGCGAGGGAGTGTGCAGACGACACAGGCGGTGCAACAGCGCTGTGCGCCGACGCCTTGCTGGCGGCGGAGCCCATCGTGGCTATAAGCGCACTAGTATCAGAATTTGCGGCCGTGCCAGCGCCGGTCTTCGGCTGCTGCTGCGGCCGTGTGCTTGACGACGACGGCGCGCACAGCGCGAAGGTCGGCATTGCGAGCGGTGCAGACGGCGCCGCGGAACCGGCACCGACACTACCGTCGTAGGGCAAGAAGATGTACTTCTTGGCGGCCGGGTCCAGGGCCCCGCTCCTGTTGCGCAAGCGCTGCGGCTGATGTGTCATGCCATGGTGCACAAAGTGGGTCAGACATGGCGTCACAATCAGCGTGAACTGCTCGCCAAGTGGCGCCTCCTCGTCGCCGTAGTTGGGTGATGGCAAGAAGCCGGCAAAAGGCAGGTGCATGAGGGACACATCCGGCATTATAATGAGTTCCTCGGCGTCTTGGTAGTTTATGTGCTCGCGGCGCATGCGATCTGCGATGGGCTGCCAGGCATCCACGTAGAGGTTGCGCAGGCACGTCGATGTCTCTTCTTCCAAGGCAGCGCGCAGCATGTCTGGCGTTGAGTTGCTGAGCGGTGGACTCGCAGCTGCGCTCCCCGTTGCGGCGCGCGCCATAACTGTCCCGAAGGGGTGTGTGGATGACGAGGCGGCACCGGCAGTCTCTGCAGCGTTGCCGTGCTCCCCCGTTATGGAAAACTCAGCTGAGGTTGACGCCAGCAGTGCGCTCATCGCGTCTTTGTTGTGGTACTCCTGGAGGGATATCTGCGCCCGCAACTTCATGAAGCCGGCGGCGCGCGGAGGACGAACAACCACGTCACACTGGGCCCCGTACTCGGTTGTGTACTCGGCAAAGTAGAAGACGAAGAGGGACTGCGGATAGGCGAGCAGGGCAAAGTCAACGGCCTCCGCTGGACTATACGGAATGACAATGTGGCGCACGCTGCGAGGCACGAGAAGCAGCTGAGCTGCCGTCTCAATCATCTCAATGGCGCCTCGAAAGTACGTTGTGCGCACTGTCGAGGGCTTGCGCTCTGGAACGCCGTCATCGTCCCCACCACTGGCGGTTGCGGCTGGTCCACCTTGAAAGGCTGCTCCGCGTGGGGAGCTGCCCATCAAAGGGGAGCTGGTGGTGCTGGGGCCTGAGAGTGTCGCGTGCTCGGAGGCGGAGCGGCTGGCGTCTACCGGCAGCTCCAAGACATCGGTGCCTGCGGCGGCGGCTGCCGGGCGGCTGCAGATAGAGACATTGGCGAGACTCGTTGGCGGCGGCACGTAGATGCTGGAGGCGGACTTGCCGACCGTTGCGCCGCTGCCGGCCACTGTCGCGGTGTTCACGGTAGGCTTGGCTGCCGCAGTGATGACGGTTGGCGTCGGTGCCGCTGGGCTTGGCTTCGGTGTGGGCTTCTTTAGATTGACTAAGTCACCCTCCTCGCCCTCGAAGCTTACCGGCAGCTTAGGGTCTTGGTGGTGTTCTGCAACGTCTTCCACATCCATAGAGCGGGGCGCTTCGTCTTCCACGTCTTCGCCAGCTTCGTTGTCGCCGCCGTCCGACTGCCCTGCGCTGCTGCTACCTTCGCTGTGATCGTTGCCGCCGACCAGGGCGCCGTCCAGGTGTGGCAGGGACCCGCGCATTGAGATGTTAACGCTGGACGCTAGCGAGGGCGGCTGCGTCGCCATGCTCGAATCCTTCGGCGCCAGGAATGAAGAGATGAAGGAGGACGCCATAGACGGTGTGCTATCCTCAGCTGCTGCGGCTGCACCCTTGCCGCCGTCCTCCTCCCTGTGCGCTGCAGCGTAATGGTCACGCTGTTCCTCCTTCTCCGACATGCCGTGGCCCTTCGGCGAGGGCGCATCGGCAAGCGACGACCCGGGGGGACGTACGCCGAACATGCTCTGATTCGATAGGAAACCACCACCACCAAAATCATCGTCGTCATCGTTGAAGCCAAACTTGCAGCTTTCTCCAAGCATCGAGGATGTGCGGTGCAGCTCTTCCTCCCTGGCAAGCATCACCCCAAGGTCGCCGCTGATGTTGCACAGGCCGCTCTCTGCGTAGTGGAAATCACAGCCGCTCGCCTCCGAGTCGCTCGTGAGCCCACTGCCGGTGTACGTTAGTGTCGGGTCGACCTGCACCGTGGTGTCGTTGAGGTACGCATAGTGCACCAACCACCGCGCGCTCTCCAGTGCAATGTGGCGGCACTCCTTGTCGAGCGTCTCGGCCAGGGCAAAGGCGTTCAGCGTGGCCTCGTGGTAATAGCGCGCCTGCATGTTGTGATTCTCCGAGGCATACGCTCCAGAGAGCGCCGAGTTCGCCTTGCCGAGCTCCACCCAGTTGGCGAGATTGCGTGCCTTGGTGGCCCAGCTCTGCATCACCTTGATCGCTTCCGCCGACTTGTTCAGGCCCATTCGTGCCTTGGCGCGCATGCTCAGCAGCGCGCCGCTCCACTCCGCGGACTTCTCCTGCACCTTTTCACGGCTGTCGAGGGCGGCGATGCAAGCGTCGAACTGGCCCAGCTGCAGGTTCGCGTTTGCCAGCGCCTCGAGGGCAAATCGGCTATCTCTGGCGGCGTCTTCGCCCTCCTCGCCGGTGGCCAGCTTTTCCAGCTCCTCCGCCGTCTTCACCACGTCCATATACATGCCAGCGGCTTCCTGCGCCGCCACGATATTGCGCATCGTCTCCCGACTCACTTCCTTGTCCTCGTACTCCTTTGCTAGCTCACTCACCTTTGCCCACGCGTCGCGTGCCTTGTCGCTCATGTTCGCTGCGGTGTACAGCCGGGCAAGGCTCAGCATAGAGTTGTAGGCCAGCAGCTTGTCGTGGCACTCGTTGGCGTATTCCATGACCAGGGTGTGGTAGTGAATCGCCGTGGCAGGTTTTTCGAGGGCACGGTACACGTTCGCCAGCTTACTGAGCACGACGCTCTCGCACGCGCGCGAATCCATGCGCTCCTCGTCAGCCACCACTGCCCGCAGATCCCTCGCTGCCGTGGACGCCGTAAGCTCGCGGTTGATGAGGTTGTCGGACATGAGCACGTCCTCCTCATCCCACAGGAAGAACTCCTCGTCCAGGGGGACAACTGGGCCCCAGGCTTGCAGGGAGGTACTGACGTCACCACCGACGCTGTTGCCGAAAGTCTCGTAGACATCGTGGGGAGCGGACAGCGACGCGCCATCGTCCACGGCGACCGGGCTCGTCGACGACTGTTGCGACGAAAAGCGAGCTTGCGAGGTGCTGTGGCTGACGCGGCGGCGCGACTGCGCGGCCGCGCTGGCGGCTTCGACCTCACTCATGGTGATGACGAGGGCATGCGAGTAGACCTTCAGCGCCTCCTCCCAGTTCTTGATGAGGGAATACGCATCGCCGCTGACGATGAAGATGCCGCGAAGCGCTTTGCGGATGTGCGACTTGGCCTCACGGAGGGCAAAAAGTGCTGTCATGCACTCACTCGAGCTCTGTGTGTGTACTCGAATCTCCGGCAGCTGTGCCAAATGTGGGGCGGTGGAGCTGGGACCGTGGCTGCTGTGTGCGGTCGGCATCGCCGTGGTACTCGAAATGCCTGCATTCACGCTGTTTACCAAGGAGAACAAATCCGTCCCGCTGCGGTTGCCACCAGCGGCACTGAGCTGGATGGAGGTGCTGCGGCGGCTTCGGTCATCGTCATCCATCGCGGCACCACCGGCGCCGCTACCGCCCGGCGACGGTTCGTCGTGCGCGGAAGCGGATTCGACGGCGGTGGTGGAAGCCGCGCCTGCGGTTCCCACCGTTGTCGAACGCCGCGGCCGCAGCGGCGCGTCTTCCGGTGAGTTCCACCCCGGGCTGTGGCGGTCGTCATCGAGCGGAGAGGGCGACCCGGTAGAGGAGTGGCTGGTCGGCATCTGCAGAGTCGGCACCTCAATCGTGCGAGCTGTGTGTTTGCCGACCGTCGTGGCGGCAGTGGAGGCGGAGGCGGTGGTCTCTGCGCCAGCGCCGTCGCCATGTCGCCCGCAGCTTTGTCTGTCCTCGCCATCCTCGCTGTTCGGGCCGTGCGACGCAGCACCACGCGGAGAGGCAGCACTGGTGCGCCGCAGTGCCTCGATGCTCGGGGCCGTTCGTGGCGAGTTCAGCGAGTCGGCCACCTTTTTGTCCTGGGCGCTCACGTTCTCCAGCACGCGGCGGAGCTCGGTGCGGATGGTGCAGATCCAGGCGTCGCTTTCCTGGAGCAGCTGATCAACCAGCGTGACGGCGCGGAGGGCCCGGTCACCATCGAACTCCGCCAGGCACCGCGCGTACAGCATGAAGACGGCGATCTTTACGGAGCTCACGTACGTGCGCAGGACCACATCCTCTGTTGTGTACGGGTCCTCTGTCGGGTGCAGGATTTCTCCCCACATGGGAGGCCGCACCAGTGCCGAGTTCGGCTTGTTCTCGATAAGCGGCTCGAGCAGCAGGGCGGCCTTGCGCGGTTGGTTCAGCAGCAGCAGCCCTTTGCAAATAACGATGAGGCTGCACGGCACTGCGGTCAGCAACCGCTTCGGTGTTCCACCCTTCCTTTGCCACCGCTGCAGCGACCGCTGCGAGCTGTATGCGCTGCTCACAGCGTTGCTAAGCTCCTCACGGCGCTCTCGCACGTTCACCTCATGTTCGGCTTGGGTGACGTAGGACAGCGCCAGCATGCGCTCACTCTCTGCAACGCGCCAGACTAGCTCCAGGTCATCCTCAATGGCGTCCGTTACACCGGGGATGTGTTCCTCGGCCGTCGTGAGGCTGCCGGAACCGGCAGCGCGTAGGTGCAGGTTGCGGTGAAACTGCTGCTGCGACGCCGCCGGTGGCGCCTTCGCGGCAAGTCCGGCGGCCGCGACAGACACGGCGTTCTCTATGTTGGTAACAGCTGAGCCAAGCGACGGTCCAGCGGAGCCGACAGAGGCGTTTGGGCTGAAGGCGCAGCTATCGCCGTTTGCGCTCGCTGCTGCTGCTGCTGCTGCTGCATCGGCCGCCTGCAAAGACTTCTTGGCGATGTTCACAGCGCACCGAAAGAGCACCACCGACTGCTTGTACTCCTTCAGCTTCATCAACTGCGCACCGCGCTCCATGTAGGCGGCAAACAACTCCGTTTCCCGCACGCGGCGACGCAGCATTTGCATCACCTGCGCACATTTGATGAAGTACTTCTCCGCCTTCGCCAAGTCGTTGAAGGCGGCGTGCGCCAGCCAGCCCTCCTTCAGCAGATACACGTACGACCGAAGCAGCTTTGACCGACAGTCGCCGAAGCGGAGGATGTAGTCGCCTCGCGGTCGAGGTGCCAGCACCTGCAGCATCTGCTCGCACAGGGCGGCTTGCGGCAGTACAAACTGGACTGTTTCAATGACGGCGCCGTAGACGCGGCACGCGGCTTGGGCCCGCACGAGAAACACCATTGATTGCAGGTATCGCATTGCGGAGAAGATTGTTTGATTGTGGCTTGTCCAGTCTTTCTTCTCGAACTTGAAGTGCTTCTGCGCGTTCGTCAGCGCCTCCACCGACTTGCCCGACGCCAAACGTGCGTTGATGAGGGAGACAATGGCGCGCTGGCGCGCACGGAACTCACCAAAGGCGCTTGCGACGAGGCGCTCCTCCAGCGCGTCCTGCTCCGCTTCCTCTAGGCGTGGCGGCTTCGCAGTCAAGCACTGCTCGCCCCGCTTGTGCAGCGCCGCCGACCAAGACATGTTCACAATTCGCTCCAGCACCAAGGACTCCAGTGCGCTGTCCCCGCCCTTGGAGGCTGCGGGCTGAGCAAGAGTGGAAGGCCCCTGCAGGGTGACCGTCGGCATGGACAAGGCACTCGACTCCATGGCGCGTCTGCCAACGTTGTCCTCGCCCGCCTCCTGATGTCCGTCTTCGGCGCCTCTCTGGTTCGTGGTGCTGGCGCTCGGGTGGTGCAGTTCCGGCGGCGGGGTCATAGGCTCTGAGGAGGTCATCGCGAAGGCAAATGGTGTCCATGTCGTTGTCCGATCCGTGTGCCCCACAGTAAAGAGACTACACCCATTGATGGGCCCCCCTGCTCCCGACACCATCCCCTCCATATCGTTGGTCCCGTCGCGGCTGACAAGGAGCGAGGTGGTAAGCGGCGTGCTGTGGGTCGAGATGGCAGCGGTGCTCGCATTCGATGAAAGAAGCTGGTGTGCAACCCACTGGCTCGACGGCGCCACACCACGATTCGCCAAGGCGGAAGTGCCGACCCCAGCCGCGAGCAACGCGGCTGACGGGCACCCTCCAGACGGCGACGGTCTTGCGGACGTGTCCTCCACGCTAAACTTTGACGGCGTCAGGCCCGCCGAAGCACTGGAAACGGGGGCGGCGGCTGTGCTAATCTGAGGTGGGATTGTGAGGCTCTGCGATTGCGAGGCGCCTCTGCTGCTTGGCGCGGTTGTTGCCGCGGCAGCTCCAGCCATGGCGAGCTCGACGAGGGGGTGAGAATCGAGAGAGCTTGCCGCGGGTGCAGATGCAACTGTGTGCGTCATGGAGGCGGCACAGATCGTGCCGCGACGCAAGTGCCGCCGCGTCGCGGCGGACTCGCTGTACCGCTCCATCCTTCCACGCATGCTACGAAAGAGTAGCGCGAAGCGGCGCTCCCGCTTGTTCTCTGACCACGCATCAGAGCCAAAGAAGAAGGCAGTGGCTAGGCGGCAGAGGGCCTTGGTGTCTGTGATGTGTAGCTGCTGCAGCCGCGGGAGCGCCTGCGGTGACGCCACGCTGCCAGTGCTCTGCTTCAAGACCTCATCGCCTGCCGCCACTAGGTGGGTCGTTGGGGTTGGGGCCGGGGACGTGTCGGGGTCGCCCGCAGCGGGAGTGCCTGCTGCGTCGACGGCGTTGCCAGCAGCGATGGAGAGCTGCTGGACATCCGCCTCAATCGCATCTTCTAGGTAGGACGCCCACGTGTTCGCGACAGCTTTGCGGTATACCATTTCTAGCCGCGCGACAAGGTCGTCCATCACTAGCGTGGGATCCTCCAACATCGTCCGAATCGTGTTAGCCGTCGATGAGGGCCCCGCGGCGGGGGCGGCGGCAGCGCCTATCTTGGTGGCTGGGAGGAAAGACGCAGCTCCCATGGCGGCTGCCGTCGGAGCGGTGTTTGCGGAGGTGCCCGCGGGCGGTGCTGCAGCCGCTGAGCCAGTGCTGCTGCTCGTCGATGGAGTCCCACTACTCGTCAGTGTACTGGATGTGGCTGCCGGGGCCGATCCAGAGAAGGCTGTGGCAGCAACGGTGGGGCTGCTTACCGGCGCCGTCGCTGCGGTCACCACCCGCGGAGGCGACGAGCAACTGAGAAGCGAGTCCACGTCAGCACGGCGCAGCTTGTCGGCGTGCCGGTGAATGTTTGTGAGCAGCCGCCGCGGCTTCGGGGTCTGCAACATGCACAGCACCATCTCGCGCCCGTCATCGCGCAAGAAGCTCGCGCAGAGGATGCACTCTGCAATCGCGACAAAGTGCTGCTCGCCGATCCACTCCGCCAGCTCCTGCACGACAGCCGCCCAGTCAATGTATGGAATCGCACCCACGCCGTCCATTGCACTAATGTGATTCGTGTTCTTGCTTTGGTCGTCGTCTGTCGCTGCTGTTTCTGCAGCACCGGCACCGCCTTCCGCAGCGTCGCTGAAGCAGGCAGCACCATTCATCGCCGCTGGTGGAGGCGGGGCAGGAGGGGCAAGCGGCGGTCGCCCGGTGGTGTTCGTGTTGCCGGCCCCTGACGTTTCTATGTTTGTTGCCAACACAGGGATATCCCCACTGATACGCACGCTAACCGTGGTGGTGATGGCTGCCTTGGCCAAGGATGTGAAGCTGCCGCGGCTCTGTCGCTGCTCCAGTACGTGCAGGTGATGGCGCAAGATCGCCTTGACGATCGCCCAGCTGGCAAGGGAGCACGCGATGGTGAGGAGCTCCTCCAGCATCTTCTTGTCCTCCTTCGTGATGAAGAGGTCCGTTGGCGACTCGGGCGACACGACGCCGCTATCCACCAGCGCTCGCTTGGCCTTGCCAAAGGGTGAGGAGGTGGAGCCCGCTCTGGCAGCGGTGGTGGTGGTGGTGGTGGTCACTGGTGTGACGGCCCTCTCACGCGGAGTTGCTATTCCTGCCAACGCGGCAGTGTCCGCATTCCGATTAGGAAGAGGCGAGTTCAACGGCGCCGCGTCTCCGTGCGGTGGGTGTCGCTGAGGACCGCGGGTGGGTGTGAGGGGGAACTGACTTCGACGTGAACCACTCGCCGCTGCATCTGCGGCGCTAAAGGGGGACCCTAAGACACCAGGAGTGAGGAGGACTTGCGAGAGATTCTCCCACCGGAACTCCGGCCCAGCGTTGCCGTCAGAGTCAGTGGTGCTAGGGATGAGCCGTTCGAGTGCGCGGAGACGTGCATCGTGGAGTAGAGCTCGGTCAATGCGCACCAATACGTTGATGATATCCATGAGAAGCCGCCGCCACTCGTAGTGGCCAAAGTCAGCAGGCGCCAAAGGCTCCTGCGCTATCCCGGGTGACGGCTCCGCTGCGCCCAGTAGGGTAGCGGCAATGGATGACTCCTGTCGCGATGCGTCGAGCTCCGACTCCGTCCTCATGCCCTCGAGTAATACGTCGCCGCTGCTGTCTGCCGCGGTGTCCGGCGTGCCATTGGAGCGCTCCTGCTGCTTTTGCGCATCTGCGCCAGTCTTGCCGTTCCGCGCACGCTCGTCCTCGGAAAAACCGGCGCTGCTACTGCCGCCCCACGTGCGCGGGTCCTCCGGAACTTCCTGCAAGCACACATCCAGCGCATCGATCATCTCGGCTCGCATCTTTTGTAGCCGCTGCACGTGCTCACGAGTCACTCCCGCAGCCCCTTTCTCTGCTTTTCCCTTCAGAGAGGCCGGAGGGCTGGCGCTCTCACATGGAGCCGCGCGCGCTTCGGCGCCATTGGTGGCGGCCACGGATGTAAACGAAGCGCTCCTTCGCCTCTGTGCCCCTGCCGCGGTGGTGTTCTCACCAGCAGCGATGCTGCCATCACTGAGGCCGCGCTGCCATAAGGTTGAGGGGCGCTCTTGCTCCTCTCGCTCCTCTTGCTGCAGCTGCTCGCTGCGCTCCTGCACGACACATCGAATATGCAGCAACACGTCTTGCATGCTTGTGTTCGGTGGGAGCCCTCTCAGAATGTGCGAGGACGCGAACATCACGTTGTCACCAAAGGTAGACGGCATCCCTGATGTGGGGAAGTCGCTCAAGTGCGGATCGTGAGCCACGTCCCCATGGTGCGACGCCGCCACCGCACCTGCGCCGCCTGTGAAGGCAGTGCGGCTGCTTCCTATGTATGAGCGGTGATGTGCACTATCACCTGCGCCACCGGTCGCTGCTGAGCCGGCTGCAAAAGCGGATGCGCTGCCGCTGCTGCCCGCCCCAGCATGACTTCCATCGGCGCCACCTCTCTGATGGCCCTCTTTGCTGTGATCCTCGCGCGTACCGCCCACCTTCTTCAGGAACCCAGCGATGCTCTTGAAGCTCAACATGGCGATGCTGCGTTGCGAGAACGAAACAGTTGCTTCCTTCGTTTTCGTTTTGATTTGAGTGTTCGTCCTGCAGGGTAGGAGATGATCAGTCCGTGATGGCGCAGCTCTGTCGCGCGTGGCGTCACTGACGATAGCGTGCAGGCGCGGGAGGGAAAAAGAGAGGGAGACGGATGAGGCGCCGCCGCGACAAAAGCAACCGCGACACCGACACCTCGAACCTTCTCTGCGAACGGCCCTTCACGAAGGCGATCGAGTTCGTTATAGGCGGCGATGAGAAAAGGGAAGAGGGCGCACGCCCACTCACACTCGAGGAAGGAATTTAGTGAACAGAAGAACGACAAAAAAAAAGAAGAACGAAGCGTCGCACGCAGGTGTTAGTAGGTACACTGCAGGGCGTGACTGGTCCCTGCCACCAACAGGCAGAGAGAGATACCGACCCAGAGAGAGAGAGAGAGAGCCAAGAGAAGAGTCAGGGGTAGGGGCTAGATGGTCCCCTGTAAAGAGAGTGATTGGGTTGAAAATACAGCTTCCCAAGTAAAACAGAGATACAGGGGCCGTTTGAAATTTGTTCTCTGTGTTCGCTGATGTGCCGCAGACCTCTGACTGGCTCGCTCTTTTCTGCTGCGGATTTGTGTTCGGCTTCCTCTCTGATGCGCCAGAAGCAGAGAGGGAAAGGAAGGAAGAGGCGAGGGGCGAGTGGGCACTGTACGCACACCAAAGAAGAGCAAAGCAGAAGCGGAGTGGATACAGAGCGGGAGTCGCCGGCCGTGCGAGACAAACAACAACAACAAAAAAAGCACACAACACACAAGGCAAAACAAAAACAAACAACAAAACAAAAAACGGCGACCAACATGTAACGCGAGCGCGCACAGAAGGGCGTATCACCGCACCAGATAGAGAAACACGTCGCCTGAAAAGAACAACACTATTGAGAAAAAGACGACACAAGGAATGAAAACAACGAAGCAACAACGTGAAAAAAGAAAATGATCCCTACTCCACTAATCGCGACGGGGCAACACGGGCGAAACAGTACACAACACGAACGACGAAGACAACGGGAAACAAACAAACAGCAAAAAAGGGTGCAAAGACCGGAAAACAAATAGGTACAAGACAAAAGAAAAGTAGGCTGACTTGCTTCCCAGCCTACCCGAGAACAGCTTCTGCTATGATGGAGGCGGTTGCCGCGGAGCGGTGCGTGTGGGAAAGTCGACGTCGAGGAAGGGCGACCCAACGCTGAATGAGGACAGGCGCGCGCGCTTGCGTGGAGGAGACGTAGAGGGAGGGGAGGGGGCGGGAGTGGAAGGAAGAAACACCACAGGAAACGAAAGAGAGAGAGAGAGAGAAGGAGAGAGCAAAACACAAAGAAGCAACGAATGAGACCAGACGAAGCCAAAGAAGGGAGAGAGCGAGAGTGGAAGGAAATGGGACGAAGACAATGCAGCAGACGCCGTACGTGTGTGAGCCTCGCGGAGGCTGGAAGGAGGGAGGAGGAGTAGCGTGCCAAAAACAAGAGGAAAAGGCTAAAAGCGAGATATCAAGAAGGCAACAGGAGGGTTACACTCGGCACACATACATCGCACACACGAGGCAAACAACGCGGCCAGAGAGAGAGAGAGAGAGAGAGAGAGAACGACCTCGCAAAGACGACCAAAGTGCCTGTACAGATTCGAAAAACAGCCAAAGCAAAAAACAGAGAGCGTGCGTGAAGCGAGGAGGGGGCGGGAAAGAACGAAAGGGTTGAAACGAAGGAGAAACGCCACTGAGCAGCGCAAGAGGAGGAGCGGAAGGACTACACACAGACAGTGACACGCAGGCACGTGCACCAAGTTAATGTATTTCGTTTTTCCTTTCTCAAATGTAGGCCACACACGCACACACACACACACACACACACAAACTCACACACACACACACACACACGAGCACGTTGGCAGTGGCACACACAGGACACATCAACACCGATTCCAGTGACAGGAAGACGAATAGGAAAGAGGAAAAGACAAGTGTCCCCCAAAACAAACTTTCTCTCTCACGCACACACACGCAGCAGGACAGCGCACGCGTGAAGGGTGTGTGTGTGTGGGGGGGGAGGTAGGTGAAATGCACTACGTAGCTACACACTCACACACAAAAAGCATCCCTTCTTACCTTTTTTTGGTTGTATGTGCGCACGTGTGCGTTTCGTTGTAGTCAGACAGACCGGAGGGGGTGGGTGGGTATTTGATGAGGGTATGAGTAGAGGGGTGCGTGAGGCGTGTGTGCGCATGTGCGAGAAAGGTGCGTGCAATGTGGCATCGACCGGCAGGCAACAGAAGACGCAGAAGTAGGCGGTGGGGATTGAGAGAGAGAGAGAGATGCATAGAAAGGACTGCTTAGAGGCCAATAACGTTGCGCTGAAGGCGTGCTTCATGGAGACTAGAGCAGTCAACCAAAAACATACGCGCACAAATAACACTTTCTTCCTTTTTCATGTCCACACGCGCGTCGTGGCGGGGAAAAAGGGACCACTCAGAAACACCGCGTCTTGTCGTCTGCTTCACGTCTTGTTATGCTGCTCGGCATCTCTCGAGGCACATGTGTTGGACATGGAAAAACCGTGTGAGTACTTTCTTTGTTGCCCTCTGTCACCCGTGCGAGGAGCAAGGAGCGGTATGTGCAAGGGAACGATGGGTGAGGGGGTGGGTGGGCGGGTGGAGCCTGCCGCAGTATCCCCTTTTCCGCGTCTGCCCGCCGACCTTCACCCCCCAATCAACACACACACACACACACGCAAATGCACCCTTATGATGCTTATGATAAATCATTGACTCCAAGGATCTCATGCACAACACCGCGCGACCCTCCACGGCACTTCGCACAATTCCGTTCTCGCCTGTCGCATTCGCAGAAATACCACGGTGGAGCACGAGAGGTGATGGGTGAGCGACTGGTGTCGCGTGCGCGCACACGAGCCGCGAGCGCCAATATTTCCTAGTGCATACCGAACACACATGCAACCAACTGACAACTTGGCGCAGGGTACACACGCAGACCAGTCACCTCCACGATGCGTACTTCTTCTTTGCATCCCTCATTCGCGTGCCTCACCGCCGATCCGTGCTTCATCAGTCTCTTCCCCCTTTACGGCGCTACACACTTCCCCTAGACCGCTTTTGCCGGCATGCCCCCCCCACCACCCCACCCCCGGTTCTCGCCCATGCGCCTCTCGCGAGATGCGGTCCAGGTAGAAGGTAGTGTTGTGATACATGCGCCGCTCCCACCTCGGGGGCAGCTGGCCGCTGCCGAACCACCGGATTCACTACGGATGCTTTAGGTTGTCCGTGTCTTCATCGCCGTCTCCTGGGTGCTGCTGCTGTCCAGGTGCCGGTATTCTACCAGATGCGAAGGGGTCCGTTGAACAGCTCTCAGATGAATCTAGAGCTGTGGCGGTGGCACCGCGAAGGGCTTCGACGGTGGCGCCAGAGCAGTCGCTGTGATGGGTGATGGCGCGCTCAGGGCGGCGTACTGCTGTCACTGCGTTCCCGACGATGCACATGAGGGTGGAGGGGAGGAAGGGGCAGCTGAGATGGAGCGCTGCATCGGGTCAGGCGACGCAAGCGCGCTGACGTGCGAGGCTGTGGATGGCTTCTTTATGAAGCCGCAAACATCGGCACGGTACGGTGGCACATAGGAGACCGCCGGCTGCGCAGCTGGGCGAAGGTAGCGGTTGGCAGGCTAACTGTTGTTGCTGGCGCCAACTGAAGAATCGCTCAGGCGCATCATCTCAACATGCGCTGGCCGAGAGGGCTGGAAAAAAATGGTTTCCTTTGATTCTCGCCAGCGTTTCTCGTCCCGTTTTGGACTGCCGCTTCTCCGGCGGCTGGAAGGAGGGAGGGGGTGGGTGGGGCGGAGACACACAAGGGAGAAGACAGAGGGGGCATGATCGGTGGCGCCTTCGAAGGGGAGCTGTATGCGCATGCGTGGCCGGCTGTGGAAGGGAGCCCACTCTTTCGTGTCAGGCGAGCAAACACTCCATTAATGAGCGAAGCCTCGCGCTCACTATCGAGCACAGACACCTACTCAGCCTCCCACGCCAGGATACTCGAACAGTGTCTGATGGTCGAGAACGCTCTCCTCCCACAAGCTCCAGGTTAGACGAGGGCGACTAGCGAGGAGAGGAGCGAGACGACGAATACTTGCCATTTTGTTAACATCGACGATTTTTGTTTCGCGTGCGGTCATTGAAGAAGTGCCTGCCATAGCTAAAATTCCGCACTTGCATGAACACAAGCACACTCACATGTGCCACAATGGGCGCAGAGACGGCTTCGTTGAATAATAAGAGAGTGCAAGAGGATAATGCGCGGGGGCACACCTAATGGCGTGGCGAGGTAGGGGCATGTGCAGTGACGTTAGCAGGTGAATGAGATGGAGAAAGATACAGCGCTGCCGAAAGATCCACAATACACAAACAACAACAAAAAACGAGAGTTTCGAGTTCAACGCACACGTACTCGTAAACAGGGATAGGGAAAGGACACACAGCGAAGAGCGCCAGCATGCTCCACACGTACTCATTACACACCGTAGATAGCAGCAGTGACCGCAGCATTGGGACATAAGGCCAACAGAGAAGAAACGAGAAAAAAGCAGGAGGCAAGCAAGAAAGAAGATCGAAAAAATTAGACGAAATGGGAAGAACGGAGACGAGTCCATATTTTGCTGTGCTCGAGTGAAGTGCCGTCCACGAGCTCAGAGAGTAAGAGAGGAGGTGAAGGGGCACAAAAACAACCAAAAAAAAGACAAGAGAGCGCAACGAAACAGGGAGGGGACCACTGATGGAGCCAGTCTATCGAGAAGGCAAGAGACAAGGCCAGCGGCGAAGCCGTACGCCCTCTGACACCTTCCCCCAAAAAACAACAACCGTCTGAGCTCGTGCAGAGGTGTGTATGCGTGTGCGTGTGCGTGGCCGTGCCTCTCCTTGTCCTTGAACGTGTGCGAGGAGGTTGGAAGATACCACACTCGAGAGAGGAGGACAGTCCGAGACACCTGCAGAGAAGAACGGAGAGCTAATCAGAGCAGCAAACAGCGACAGTCACAGCATGCTAGCAGGCAGGTAACAGCACAAGCAAGGCGTAGAGAAGAAAAAGAGAGAAGGGGCCGGAGGGGTGAAGCGAAGGACTCGAGAGAGAAAGAGGGAGGGAGTAGGCACGCGCATGTGGATTGCATCAACTCTCCCTCCCTCCTCCACTCGCACACCTTTGGGCACTCTATCGTCCCTGTCGTTTCGTCTTTCTCTCTGACTGTGCCGCCCTCTTCGCTTCCGTGAACGTGGCGCTGTCTTCTCCGTCATCGTCCCGGGTCTCCGCTTCTCGGATCTGGTTATAAAGGAATACGTACACACCTTCCGACACAGTCCTACGCATGGGCCATCACCACCAACAACGGTTTTGGCGCAGTGCTGTTGCACACCAGAAAAAAAGAGAAGGCAGATCTCAAACTCAACGAAACAAAGAAACAACAACAAACAGCTAAATGACTTGTATTTCTCAGTGAAGTGTGACGGAAGGCAGAAGACCACCTACATATCCGTGGGGCCACACATGCTGCTCCACAGGCGTTCTTCTCCTTTTCCCGTCCGCTTCGCCCGTCTCGCACGCGTGCGTGTGTGTGCGTGTTCCTCTTATTCGAGGTTCCTACACGATACATGCGTTTCTCCCGTCGTCTTCGCACTCGGTCGACCTCACGGCGAAGACGAGGGAACAGCGGCGGGGAGCAAAGCAGCGCACACAGAAAGTGAAACCGAGAGCGGAAGGCTTCACTTGCGGGCTTGGGTGGGCAAGGTGTGTATGGCTTGAGAGAGGAGGGGGAGGAGCGGGGGGGGGTGAGCGCTGACGAGTCAAAATAATAACACGTACACACCGAAAAAAAAAGAAAACTACCAGAACAAAAGCAGTGTCTTCTGTGCAGTGTTGAGGAGCTGGTGGTGGTGGTGGGGGGGGGGCGGAAAGGCAGTTCACAGCTGGAGAAGCTGAAAGCAGGATAAACAAAATATTGTGAGGAAGGAGCAAATGTAGCGAAGCGGCGCTACAGCACGCTCGTCTGTTTCTCCCTTTGTAAAAAGTTACTGCCCACACATCTGCCTCACCGTTGCGTCGTTTTTGTGTGCGTTACTGTTCTTCGTGTAGAACCGCTACAGCTTTTCTCATCCCTCATCGTTTTGCCCATTCATGCGTGTGCCTGTCTGGCAGTGACTCACCAAAGGCGGTTGTCTCTGCAGTTTACACGCACACACACGCACACACACACACACAGCAGAAGAAAAACCGCAGGGAAGCTGGGGCATGTACCAAGTTCATATTGCATTAAAGGGACCTTTACGATTGGAGGCAAGAGTGGTGCTGACTGTCGTGCAGCGGCAGCCTTCAACACGCACTGATAAAGAACGAAAAGAAGAGGCAGGAGAGAGGCGTATGCGCACGTGCTCGTATATGTGTGTGCGGCTGCCCAATGAGGAGGATGGAGGGCACCGAGAGCAAGACTAAAGGGAAAAGACGACAAGTCGAAATGCATTCGTGGTGGTTGTGATGGGCGATGGGCAGAGGAGGCTGGATAAAAGATGGGTATGTTTGTTCTTCTGGTCTTCTGTACCAGCAGCAACGAAAAAGGAAGCAGACAAGCAGACGCCTGCGTGTGCGCAACAGCTTTTCATCTTCATAAACGACTCCTTTTTCTTCAGAGGAAAGCGAAAAAGTAGAAAAAAGATGATTTCTGTTTTGGGCTGTGCATGGGGTTACCCACCGACGCGCTCACACACAGTAAAAGGCTAACGTCAGCCTCTCTGCCTTGTACGCTGGCTGTGCAGACGAGGAAGAACGCAATCCTAACCCACTATAGCTTCAAGACATCGAGTACACACCGGCACACGCATCGAAAACAACAAAAAAGGAAGCACTCACGCGCTCAGTCCCACGTGCTGCATTGTGAGGGTGTGCATGTGGATGCAGTGCCTCCACTCTCATGACCTTCCGTGAAAAGTAGACACCCCCAAAAAAAAACGAAAGCAAAGGAGGAAAACAAGAGGGTCACTAAGCGCACCACCACCACGCAGACGAGCGAGGGCAACAAAAGAAAATGCGAGCGATGGTCGTGAATAACGGAAAGGGAGGGGGGGGGTGGCAGAGGGGGAGGGGCAAACACAAACTCTGACTGAGGCGATGAAGCACAGAGAAGAGAGGAAAGCGTGATAGCTGCAGAGAATGGAGAGAGAGAGAGAGAGAGAGAGGAGGAGGAGGAGGAGGAGGGGGCGCAACGGTCGATTACGGCGGGGTCGAGAGAGGGGTCAAAAGTGCTCGCTTTCCCGCGCGCGCACACACACACACACACACACAGGAGCATCACTTCTGCCACCGCGGTCTTCGCCATGGCTGTTGATGCGCAGCTTCGCTTCATTTTCTCTTCTTCCTGTGCTACAGGGCTGCAATCTGAATATGTGTGTTTGTGCGTGCGCGTGGCCCCCGCACATGTTCTCGTGGAGGCGTGAAGGATACAGAGTACTCGGGACCCGCCCTCTCTAGACGCGTTTCCGTTCAGCAGCCGACCTGGAGGTGCGCATAGAAAGGCACACGGCAAGACGTCACATCTGCTGGAAGCGCTTGCACGGGCGCGAGATTCTCCATCCTTGCCTTGGCAGCTTTGCGAGCGTAGCGAGTGCTTGGGCATGCTATCTGCCTTCCTCCTTTTTTCAGCCGCAGCCGCTCACCTGTCCTTTCGCCTTCGTCGCTATTCTTTCGGTTTCGTATCATTTTGTTCGCACGTGTTCTGTGCTCACGATGACGTCGGCTGGGGCGGTGGAGGGTTGGTGGTGTTCTTCTCCCGCAGTTTCATTGCATGTTCGTACCCAAACGGCGAGATACGCTCGCTGCGGCGGCAGTAGGACACCTGCAGCGGCTTCTCCCGGCCCATGTTGTAGCGATCGTGCATGGACATGATGGCGAAGTCCGCCTCGTCTGTGACGCGAAACGTGACGAAGCCGCTGCCGGTGCTCTTGCCGTCCGCATCGCGCAGCACGTTTGTGTGAATGACGTGGCCATAAAAGGAGAAGATCTGGCGGAGATCATGCTCGGTGGCGTCAAAGTTCAGCTGACCAACGAACAGGCGAGCCGTGCCACTGCCCAGCCTCTCGCCGTTGTTGTTGTTGTTGCTGTTGTTGACTGTCATGGGGAGTAAACGAGCAAGGATAAGGAGAGAGAGGAGAGGAAGGGGTATGAGAAGCGGCTTTGGCTCTTGTTCGAGTGTGTGGAGGTCTAAAGACGGGGCGCAAGCACAAGGGAACGGCGCGGGGACGATGCACGAGCACGCAAGGGAGAAAGGCCCACAAAAGAGAACACGAGAAAGCAAATAAAAATAAAGTAAAGGTGCTCAATGAATCGCTACAAACGAGACCGCAAGTGAAGGAGGGAGGGAGGGGGGAGGGGGGAGGAGTACGCCTGTGTGGATGGCGGTGGATGGTGAGGTGCAGGTATGCACGCGAGTCTGTGGTCCTTAAAACAGGAAGTTCGCACCCGTATGGTGCCTAGCTGCGTGTGGGCAGGAGGGTACAAGCGGGAACGAGGCGGGGATGGCTGAAAACTAAGGCAAAGAGAAACGACGTCGAGGACGTCACGAGCAGGGGAAGGGAGCTAGGGAGAGCTGGCGAGAGAAGATGGCGCGCAAACAAACGAACAGAAAAGGGAATCCGCGTGCGAGTGCCCGGAGCGCGGTCTTACTAGCCAAGCACGTAGATACGAAAAAAAAAACTACGAACACAAAGGTACGCCAGCTGTTACGGAGGAGATGCGAGTACTGAGAAGAGAGGAGAGTGAGCCGAGCCGAAGCAGAAACAAACAAAAAAACGAAAAACATAAACACAGGTACACACGCACACACACACACACACGCCGGAAGATGAGAGCCGCAGGAGGAGCACGGCAAAGAGAGAACACGGGATGGCTATGATCGACCAGAGAGGAACAGACAAGTAGCGAGCAGGGGGGGGAGGGCAGCGAAATAAAGAATGAGTGAGAGCAGCAAGAGAGAAACAGGCGAAACCTCTTTATCCGACGCAGACGAGCTCACAAACGCGAAGTTGATATGCGTGGTGTTGCTAGCACAACGTGGAGCTGATAGAGCACACCTGCAAAGACCAAACCAAACCACCACCACAGTAACAGACCGAATCAGAACAGGCAAGAAAAAGCAAAGGAAAAGTAAGGCGCACTGCCGCTCCCGCTTTTTTTTTTTTCGGTTCTTGCTTCCGAGATAGATGATGAAGGAGGGGCTCTAGGAAACACAACCGAACACACATGCACGCAGACACGCTCTGATCAATACCCGAAGTGAATATGTAACCACGCGCCCACACACACACACACACACACACACACACAGCACAGAAAGAGAGAAGCAGAGGCCGCAGTCAAACCAGGAGAGTAAGTGGGGAGAAACGGAAAACTAGACCGGCTGGAATATAAAGAAAAAGTGAGAGGAGGGAGGGGGGGGCAGAAGCGAAAAGATATGCCTTTTTTTTTTGACTGTCGTATGCAGGTGAAGCAAGAAGGAGACAACAACAACACACGCAAAGACACCTGAAGATGACACGGAGGTAGAGAGGTGCTGCGGTGCCGAAGTATCGAGAAGGGCGCGATTTGTCAAGCAACCCTTCCAAAAAGAGGGAAGTGCTGCAGCTGGAGTTGTATGGGCGACCAGGCTATTAGCGACTTCGAGAGAGACAACAAAAAAGAAAAAGGAAGAGAGAGCAAGAGCAGGAAGAGCAATACTGGTGACAGTTTTTCGATGAACAGACTCGCTCACACGCGCGAACTCACACGGTTGTCGAGGGAAATAATCAGGAGAGAGGAGAAAGGGCTGGGGGCAGAGAGAACGAGAGGGGCGGAGGGCGGGCAGTCAGGCCACAGAAACACGGCGTATTAGACCAAAAAGACAATTTCAGAAAAAGAGAAAGGAGGGAAAGAGGAAGATCTGGAAGAGAAGGAACTGATCAGCGCTCACCACGCCTGTACAATAACAGAACGCACGCACGCGTGCGCGCACACACACACACACGACGACAAGGGCAGCACTCAGGTGGAGAGGCGCACGACCACGAAAAGGGAGGGCCGAGGGAAATGAGCCCGAATGGGAGAGGGAAAGAGATGGCCGATCGTAAAACCGAAAGAGGCGCACCGAGCACACAACTGAGTGATGGGTACAGAACACAGAAACACAGGGAGACAGTGATGTGGAGTGAGTTCTCCCTCAGGCAGGGGTAGAAAAGGCAGTTTGCGAAAACGGATAAGGCGGGAAGAGCTGATTCCCCGACGGTGGGGATTTTGAATCAAGCAGCAGGCCCACAGTGAAGAAAGAGTGGGAGCAACCGTTGGGATGAGGGTGGCCGAAAAAACGAAGACGGTACGCCGATTGTCGATACCAGCGAACCAGAAGGCAGAAGGAGGAAAGGACGGAGGCGGAACGTGAAAAGAGAGTTCATGTGTCGAGCAGAGAGGGGACTAGTGGCAGTTCCGTATTGCGTGTGAGAAGCGTGTTCTCCAAATGCTCACACGTGTCACGTTGTTTCTTCGCAGCAAGCGTAGATACTCTGAAAGCAAGGCGGATAGTCATGAGCACAGACACCTCGAGTGGGGTAAGTGCGTGGAAGTTCTTGGCAAGGGGGTGGCGTGAGGCTATAGGCAGTCCATGGCCGGCTAGCCGGGTCTGTGGAGCAAGACGCAACACGTTCACTGCTGCACGGATCTACGCAGCGGGTATGCTGCGCCCAAATTCTCTGGTTGCTCTTTAGCATTTTATTCTTCGTTCATTTCTTGCCATCCGTACTTTGGCTTATCGGGTGTGTGCAGAGAAGAAAAGAGACGCAGAAAGACCATCAACCCCCCTCCCTCCCCCCACACCTGCTCGCAGGAGCGGGTGTAATAAGTCCAGCAAGGGGGGGGTTTGTTGTGTGTGTGTGAGGGGGGAAGGTATGTGAACGTGCTACGGCGTGAGCGTGGGCCTGCAATTCACCAACAGCAGCCTATGCGCCACTACAGAAGCAAGCGGAAGGAGCACAGCAGGGAGCGATTCGAGTGAAAAATCTATCCCAAGCTGCGCCGCTTCCTTGAGCAGAAAAAAAAGACTACTCACGTACACACACAGACACACACACACACACACACAAATACGGAGTCGCTCAAGCAACCGTACGAGGATCGCGAGGGTTCATGGAGGATAGAGAGAGATAATATAGCGGTCGATGAACAAAACAGTCGCAAAAAACAAGAAAATGCACAGATGAAGACACACAGAAGCAAACACGGCTGCAAAACGCTCGTAAAAGAAGGGCGCAAGCGGTGGTGGAGTGCTGCGGTCGTCAGCAGCGTTGGCAGTCGCTTCTGGTCGCGTTTTTTTGTTAGCCCGCCTGCTTCCACTTGCCCTCTTTTCTCGAATTCTAGCAACTCCCTCCTTCCTTTACCTTTTCCCTGCGCGAGAACGTCACAGCCCGCCGCCCTGATGTAAGAGCAGAAAACAGAGAGAGAGATTGCCATCGATACATATTCGCTCGTGAATAGGAGTTTATTATTATATATATTTTTTAGCGCCTGCTGCTCGAGCTGCCAGTCTGACTTTGAGCCGCTCCATATATAGATGCTAATGCAAATGCTTGTTAAGCACGTTTCCATGTGTGTCAGTGTCGCTGCTGCGCATCGTCCCGGAAGAGGCGCAAGGAAAGAGCAGCGCGGAGCGGCTTCAGGTGTAGCAGCGCCGTCTTGTTTTTCTCGTGTGTTCGGCCTCTCTTCTCTCTCGCTTTCCTCAGCAGCTGTGAGATGGAGTTTACCTCAAGCAAGAGGGCAAAGGAGGTATCAGTGGAAAAAAATAGCAACAACAACGAAACAGGGCAATGTAAAGAGAAGGGGAGGGGTGGTGGTGGTGGTGGTGGTGGAGAAAAGATGAGGGCAGGGCGCCTCAAAGTTCATGGGCTGCTCTTTCTGTGTGTGAGTTGGGAGAGTAACCGTGCCGAGTTCCCCTCGAGGTGGTCTTCAGAGGAGTGGTGGAGAAGCAAGATGGTTCGCCCTCTTTTCCCTCGCTTCCTTCCTCTCTTCTTCGTCTATTCTGCACGATGCCACTCACACTACGCGTGGGTGTCTCTGTGCTCTTTTTTTCCTTTTCGTGAGCGTGTGCACCTCTCGTTTCCACTGCTCTCCTGGAGAGGTAACGAGGGGGAGGGGAGTGCGGAACGGCAAACGCTGGGCAAGTGGGAGCTGAAAGGCATAGTAGGACCCGGATTGTGTGCCGCAAGCGAGAAAGGAGGGATAGAAGGGGTGGTGGTGCGCTGGCGAGATCCCCTCTCCCCCCCAAAAAACAAAGAAAGGAGTACGTAGGCACGTGTCGCTGCCACGGATGCACATCGTACTCTTTCATTTTGGTGTTATCCACTAACTGTGGTCAGAGAAGCAGCGGGGAGGCGGGCGAGGCAAAAAGAAAAAGGCAGAAGAGAAGCCACAAGGGAGAATAAAGGAATGCCACCGCGCGCGCGCTCCCTGTTAATGTGTAAGGATGTGCCGTCTGCGACGGCGTATGTGCCATAGAGATCCTAGAAGGGGCATGCAGCCGAATCGGAGCTTGGCCAGGAGTACCTTGTAAGGGTGAGCGGTGGAGTTGGCGGAGGGGAAGACAGAGAGTTCGTCCTTGAAAGGAGGGACCGCACACGGGTGCGTGAAAGGGTCGTGGTGCCGGTGAAAAAGGTGGGAAATGCGACTCCACTTTGAGAGGCACATCGACGAGAGCAATGCGCGCATCGGCTGTGATACAGTGGCATGAGAGTATGAAGGATGCCGGGGTGGGAGTGATGGCGGTAAAATCCAGTGCTCACGCAACAACAACAAACAGAAAACATGCCATGATCACGTTTCGGTGCGCAAGAAAAAGAGCGGCTGGGGAGGGGAAAGGGAAGGGTTGAAGGGGCGAAAAGAACGCTGCAATAGATACAGTTGCTCCTGCGCACATACACGCGTGAAGACGCGCTCCCGCACGCATGAATAGATTGCATGTTATGGCTCGGTTCACGGACAGCAGTATGCTCAGGTGCAACCATAGAGAGTCAAGAGGCAGTGCCCTTGGAGGACACGCTCTCAGAAAATTATCGCCGCGACGACGCCACGGAAAGAAAACACACACACACACACACATTTCCCGTTTTCTTCAGATTTGTCTGCACTTTGTGAAGTTTTCTTTTTTGTTCGTTTTCCGAGTTTTTAAAGTTTAATAATGTGTACGGCATGCTGCGAGGGCAAGCAGAACGCAGCTGCTGAAGAGCAAACAAACACGTGAGCGCACCAACAACACACACACATACGCACACACACACACACACACACACACACACACACACACACAAATACATACACGCGTTCGCGCGAGAGTTTGCATTACATGAAACCAGAGCGCGAGAAAGCGAGGAAAAATGAGATTGGCAGGACAGACATGGAAAAGTACAATACAGCAAAAAAAAAAAGAAGAGGAGGAGAGCCGAACAGTGGAAGTGGGTGGGTGGGTGGGTGGGGGGGGGAGGGGAACGACGGGAAAGAACCAAGAAAAGAAAAAAAAACAAAGATCAGAAGTAGAGGACGTAGACACCGAGAGGTGCGCGCGCGCGCACACACACACACACGTGAACGCAACGCAAAACAAGTGTCGCAGAAGGGTAAGACCAATGAACAGAGGGGAGGGGAGGCAACAGCAGACGTGGTGAGCGACAAAAACGAAGGTCAAACATAGTGAGGGGAGGGGGGAGCGCAAGAGAAGTTTCCGCACATGCGCACGCACGCTAACACACACTCACATAGAATGAGAGCGGGCAGGCGCAAAGAAGAAACAAAAGAAAAGCAGAAGAGGACTGTTTGGAGGAACAGTCGTGTGTGTGTGTGTGAGAGAGAGAGAGAGAGGAAAACCCAGGGACGCCGGTCACACACTCATAAGAATGGGAATGGTGCGTGCGTAAGAGAGCACAAGAAAAAAATGTACGGGTTTCAGGAAAGCGAATGCTTGCGGAGAAGCAGACATATTTCTCCAACACGCAACCCCATGTGCCTTCATGTAGAGCAGCTTAGCTGTCTGCCCCTTCGTTTTTTCTCTGACTCATGCCTCGCTAACACAGGGGCCCTTCACGTCTCCCAAAAAAATCACGGAGAGAAAGGCACGGAAAAAAGAACACACATACACACACACACAAACAACGAAGAACGGCGAAGGACTGTAGATGAGGGGGGGGGAGGAGGAGGGAGAGCGAGCGAGCGACAACAAAAAAGTAATACATCGATCGGTTAAGAGCATTCGAGGAGGCCTCAAAAGTAAACAAAGACAAACATTCCTGCCGAGAAAGGTGCTGGCGAGCAAATGGGGCTGAAGGAAAAAGGTCAAGCATACATGCACAGCGGTGGTGGTCGTCGTGGTCGTGGTGGTGGTGAGCGCTGAGAGAGCGAAAGGTGGCGATCCAGGTGCGTGACTGAGCTCGGGGGTGCGATAGGCTTTTTTTTTTCGACTTGCTCGTGTTTGTTTCACTGATCGAAACACCTATCCACACATACACACATCCACACCTTGAGCCACGTAGCGAGAGCCTTTCTTGAGCTATGGCTACTAGTCCGGGCAATCAGACACACACAGAGACTGACGCTTCTTTTCCTCTCTCTCATACGCACACACGCTGTCATCAATCGATCTGGTGAAATTTTGGTTTGTTGTGGGAAGCGTGTGCTTGAAGCTGTATTGCTTTTCTTTGTGATCTCCTCCACACCTCTTCGTTTTGGTTTCCACTCTCTTTATGATCGTCCACTAGCTTTTTCCTGCGTCTCCTGCCCTTCGGTGCGACACGCTAGAAGCCGATGAAGGATAGTTTGAGAAAGAAGTAAGGACTAGGGCAGGGCAGAGGTGTGTGCGCGTGTAGGTATGGGAGAAAGAGAATGGAGAGGGGCAGAAAACGAAGAGAACAACACGAGAGAAAGCTGGTAGTGGCAGCGGAAGGAGCACCGCGCTGGAACAAAGAAAGCGATCCAGTAGAGCACAAGTAGAAGGACGCGGAAATCAGATACAGACGAGAGAGAAAGAAGGGGAAGGGTTCCGGAGAGGTGGAGCTGGCGAGCAAGAGTGAGGGTGGGCAGGATGTAGACGGCGAACTGCCGCATCTCGATTGAAAAGTCACACGAAAAAGCAGGAGAGGGAGAGGACGAGAGCGGGAGCGAGAGGGCGAGTCAAGCGCTCCCAAACAGCTCCACAACAATGGAAGCAAGAGAAGGAGACAGAGGATGAAGAGAGAGGAGGGGGAGCGAAAACAACAAAAAAAAACGTGCAGCCTTTTGATGGAACGTAGAAAAGAGAGGAGTGCGAAGGAAGAGGAGAGGAGGGAAGCAACGACAAAACAAAAGCCAGCTAAGTTGGTGCATCCCTCCCTTGTCCACCCACACCCACACACAGACACACATGCCCCTCCCCGTCAACTTCACTTTTTGCTTGGCACTCAAGTGGCCGTTCCCGACACGGGAGATGTGGCACACACGAGGAGCGGGGAAGGAGGGGAGCGTGTGTATGCGTGTGTGTGTGTGCGCGCGCTCCTGTCATTGTGGTGAACAACATGGTGACAAAGACAGATGTGCAGAGAAAGCAAAACAAACCGAAAAGAAGAAAAACACATCGAAATGCTTGCGTGGAGTCCGAAAGGTAGAGGAGGCGGGGTGGGTGTGTAGTCGAGACATCTGAAACAATAGTGAGGGAGGGAGTGGCATGGGAAGAGGGACGAGGGCAGGGAAGACAACACGACAACCTCTACATACGCAGAAGAACGACTTTTCACTGCGAGCAAAACATTTTTTTGTTTCGCCTTCTACATGCCTTGTAGCGATGAGACAGACCGCTCTCCCACGTCCCCTCTCCTGACAGTTTATCTCGTAAACGTAAACGTACATGCGACAAAAAAGAAAAAAGGAAGCCGACACGGCGCAGTTCGAGTCCTGTATAATCCTGTCTTCCCGTCACTAAACGCACACGGCAAAACTGGAAAGACGCAGGCAACGCACATACACACAACACTGTCGATTGCTGCAATAGAAACAGCGTACCTACATGAAACTCATGAAAAAAAACAGAGGAGAGGTGGTGTGATATTGAGCCAAACCAGGCTATGAGAACGAGAGAAAAGGAAGAAATAAGCAACCGCACAAAGACAGTGGCAGCGCGCGCACACCCATCGTTGCAGTTTCAGCAGTTTCAATGGACATTTCTTTCTTGCCATTCCGCTGGTTCGCAACGCACAGCCTTCTAGCTCTCGCATCACTCTTTCATTTGAACACGGTAAAAGGAAAGAGCGCCACAGGAGCGGAGAGAGAGCTGTGTTCATACGCATCTCCCGAAACGGCCGACGAAAACGCAGGCAGGCGGCAGGCATGAGCCCACCCACCCACTCACCCATCCATATACACACGCACGGACGCGCACAAGTAGGCGACAGCGTTGCTCACAGACGCCTGCGTACTTGCGTGTGGAGGAGGGAAAGAGGTAGAAGACTACAGGCACACCCATACATGCAGGCTCCAGCAAAGAGAAAAGCACACGGAAGAGAACGGGGAGCCTTAAGTTCTTGCTCATTCACTGCTCAGAGCAGAATGCTAACACAACATATGGTGCGGGGGGATTGAGGCATAGAAAAACACGGAGGTAATGCTGAATGCCTGACATGCATCGCCAGCCCAGGCCAAGAGGGGTTCAGGGCGGGCGGAGGGGGGAGAGAGAGGAGAGGGGAGGAGCGTGGAGGAGCAGGGTACGACTGTAGAAGGAAGAAAACGCGACAACGTCACACGTACACACACAGCCCGTCAGCCTGCAGAGTCGCTTCTCGACCGCTCATCATTATGGAAACAGAATAACAGCAGGTAAGGGGGAGGCACGCACACATACACATACTCAGAAGCAGATGAGCGGCACGCGCGCGAAGAGGTCCAGCACGCACTTTCGAGTTCAAAGAAGGAAGCAGGGCTGCAGCAGTCTCTGTCGCGCGCGTGCCCCGCTCTCCACATCGACCTCTTCCTCTCCCTCTCCCTCTCTTCATTTTGAATGGTCTTAACGCGGAGGACAAGGTGAAGAAGACGTGAATGCGTCATGGGAGCGCGCGTGTTGCGCCGGCCATTTCTCTTCCCGGGTGGAGGGGGTGAGAGAGGAAGAGAGCCGAACACAAATAAACCGAAGTACAGACAGAGCGACACACCCACGCGCGCGGACTAGCTCGGCGCACATGCTGGTACGCGGAAGAGATGGACGAGGGTGGGTGGGTAGGTGGTGGGGGGTGAGCAACGAAAAGGTGGAGAGGCAAGCAGGAAACAACAACACATGAACATGTGTAAGGTCTTGCACAAACAAGAAGCGAAACAGAGTCCGTTGTGTGAGAGAGAACGACACAAAAACCATGAAAAAAAACAAGCTCAGCACCGGAAACAAAGAAAAAGAGGAGCTGCACCATCTTTTCCCTCTCTTGTACGTGTCTCTCTGCCGGTTGACCCTCTTTCTTGGTCGCTTGAATATGTTGTCTTGCTGCTTAGAGCATGCATATATTCGCTACTGGGACGTAAGAGAAGAGGGGAAGAGGGAGAGACGAAAGACAGAACAGGAAAAAACAAGCATACAAAGCCACAGGAAAAAAAGTACACGCGTGGAGCACACGGGGAGACTCGAAGAGTTGATCCGGTGTACATGTGTATGTGTGTGTGCGTGTGCGAGCAGAGAAATGGAAGCATACGCTTCACAAATACGAGCGATACGCGTGCCCTCCCAACTCGCCGAACCAAAAAAAAAAATAA